>NC_081770.1:30080411-30380411 GCF_963082965.1 Carassius carassius
CAGACAACCAGCCGTCCTCGGAGGCTAGATGTCTTACTTTAGTGATGTTTGTGGAAAGAGCAGCATTTCTCAGAAAAGGGTAATTTAAAAAAAACAACTTAAGTGCTGGGTTGAAAAACAAAGGTTCTTCATTTAGCCACTGAAAATGAGAATCACCTAAATCTCGAGAAATCTTGAAAAGTGTCCATGATTTTATCACTGACTTGTGAAAGGGTGTCAGACCGCTTAAGTCCAGTTTATCACAGTCCAATAAAAACAAGTGACGATCAAATCCCATCTTTCCTGCTTTTCCCAGAAGGGCACAAGCAACCCCAAACCAACTGACGTCCTCTCCATAAAGAAGCCTTTGAGCAGTCTGGAGTCTGAAGGCCTTTATCCGTGATCTAATGTCGATGAGCCCCTGACCCCCCTCTTGTCTCGGCAGAAAGAGGACTGATGCTTTCAGCCAGTGTTGTCCTGACCAGAAAAAGTCTATCAGTTTTCGCTGAATGTCTCTTATCAAGTCTTCAGGGGGCTCTAGCACCATCATTCTGTGCCACAAAGATGAGGCAACCAGATTATTACAAACCAGTACTCTTCCCCTATAGGACAGCTGGGGTAGCAGACAATGCCAGTGAGACAACCGAGCACACACTTTCTCCACTAGACCTTCCCAGTTTTGCTTCATATATTCATCAGTTCCCAAGAACACACCTAAATATTTTAAACCTGCCCTTCCCCATTTCACCCCCCCTGGAATTAAGGGACCATCACTATCTTTTCCACACCAAAAAGCCTCACTCTTGGCCCAGTTAACCTTCGCAGAGGAGGCCTTACCGTAACATTTTAAACTTTCTTCTAGATGTTGAATATCTCTAGGGTCTTTAATTAAAACCGTGACATCATCTGCATAAGCAGAAAATTTAACAGGCAACTGAGGAATCAGTGTATTAATTTGTAGACCCCCTAACTCTCTTCTTAGTTTACATAATAAAGGTTCAATGATGATACTATACAGCTGCCCTGAAAGAGGACAGCCTTGTCTGATACCCCTTTGAACCATTATAGGAACACTTAGGCCACCAGCCATTTTAATTAAACATGTAGCTTCAGAGTAGAGTAGTCTTATCAGTGAAATAAAATTATCCCCAAAACCAAAGGCTTTAAGTGTTTCAAAAAGGTAGACATGATCTACCCTATCGAAAGCCTTTTCCTGATCCAATGACAAAAACCCCACATCAACATTGTTAAAAGAAGCAAAATCAAAAAGATCTGTCACCAAATGCAAATTGCCTGTAATAGATCTACCTTTTATACAGTAAGACTGGTCCTTATGTATGATTTGTTGCAGTACAATATTTAATCTTTTGCCTAGGCATTTGGAGAGAATCTTATACTCTGAGCATAGAAGTGCCTCCAATTCTTAAATAAAGTTAAGTCTCCTTTTTTTGGAAGCAAAGTTAAAACCGCACACTGGCAACTCTTAGGGAGACTTCCTTCAATAATTGATTCCTGGAGAAAAAAAGTCATTCCCGATGACAGTCCACAAACTCCTATAGAACTCAGTAGGAAGACCATCTATTCCAGGTGTACGGCCTAAAGAGAGTTCCATCACCGAGGCAGTAACCTCATCAAAAGTAAGTCTCTTTTCCACAAATTCCTTCTGCTCTGCAGTTAGGACAGGGAGATCCTGTAGAAGCTCTTTTCTAGCATGTCCATCTGTGTTTTCAGCAGCAAAAAGAGTAGAGTAAAAGTCTACAGCCAGTCTGCGCATCTCCACTGGATCAGAAGTGATACGCCCAACACTGTCCTTCAGGCTGAACATCTGCTTATCCTGAGCAGCTTTGCGTTCCAAATTAAAGAAAAAAGAAGTAGGAGCATCCATATCTCTCACTGTTAAAACCTGCTCCTTATAAGTGCACCCTTTACTTTTTCATTTAAAATGGAACTTAAGGAAAGTTTCTTTTCAGTCCACTTTTCTTGTAAACCAACAACATTGTTACCAGTCATATTTCTCTCAATAGCAATAATTTCTTGTTCCAGTTGCTCCAATGTCTTCTTTAAACACAAAGTGGAATAAGAAGAATATTACTGACAAAACAATTTTATGTGTGCTTTCCCCACTTCCCACCACTGAATTATGCTATCAAAATGGGCCTTTTCCACTTTCCAACTTTCCCAAAAAAACTTAAATTTCTCAATAAAAAGTTTATCTTCTAAAAGTTTTATATTGAAATGCCAATAATAACTTTTTTGAGGTCTTATGTCCAAGACACAATCAACTGTGATAAGTTTGTGATCAGAGAATGATATGGGGACAATAGTTGTATTTCTAACTCTATTTCTCATATTTCCAGATACATAAAAACGGTCCAACCGTGCAGCAGAAATCAGACCAGCGCTGACTTTCACCCAAGTGTAATGTCGTGTTAAAAGATTGTGCTCTCTCCAAACGTCTAAGAAATTCAGGTTCCCAATCACACTGGCTAAACAGCGTGCTGACTGTGAATGTGGCTCCTCCCCATTTCTATCAAGTGTAAAGTCCACTGTGCAATTCCAATCCCCACCCAAAACAATAAAAATTGTCATTCTGGTTTTGCCTTAAATACTGTTTCAGCTTAATAAAGAGTTTAATTCTATCAGGGCCAGTATTAGGGGCATAAATGTTCACAAACAAAAAGCAAAAACTACTTATTTCTGCCCTTACAATTAGCAGCCTTCCAGGTTCTAACTCATGTTTCATTAAAATTTTGGCTTTAAGAGCAGGGGAAAAAAGCACAGCCACCCCTGCACTTAAATTAGTCCCATGACTGAGAGCATGTTCACCTTCCCACCACAGCCTCCACTCGAACTCATTGCTTTGATTACTATGAGTCTCCTGAAGAAAAATAACATTCAGCTCTTTCAAATTAATTATTTCTGTTAACAAATGATCTTTTCTTACATCCCTCATCCCATTCACATTAAGGGATCCCAATCTTAAGATCTCCATAAAGACGAAGAGGGAAAAGAGAAGACCGAATAGAAAAGAAAAACTGATACAAGTCAGTATATTCATTTTGCTTTCCCTCTTTTTAGCCCCTCTTTTTGTGTTGAATTGCCTGCTTGTCTAATTGCAGTAATATGTTTCTTCAGACGAAACCCCTTTTACACCTTCTACACCTGCTTTACCTTTTGTTTTTTCAAGAAAGGAATTAATTTCCTCAACAGAGTACAAATCCTTCTCATATTCTCCTGCAATATCCGTGGAATCTGACCATTGTTCGTCATCTTTAATGCTATCCTCAGTTTTCTGAGATAAACTGTCTATCTCATCAGCCAGGCCCTCCTCAGACCCTCCTGCTGTTGCTGCAGCAGAGGATACACACATCTCTTCATCACCGCTAGTAACATCAACCACAGCATTAGACTCATTCTCAATTCCTCCAGTAACAGAACTACAACCAAGCTGTTCAGTGCTCAAAGGTTTTCTAAAATCACTCTCAGTATTTCCAGAGCTACATCCAGGCTTTTCATTACCCATTTTACTCACCTCATTCTGTCCCTTTACTTCAGCAGCTCCCTCAACCTGCTCTGGGCCTTTTCTTCCCTTCTCCTTCGTTTGAAGAGCAGAGCAATGTGTATCCGTATGAGATGTGGACGGGCGCGGGTCATTTAACACTTCCTTGTGCGGACACGAAAAACGTTTGTGCCCCAGGTCACCGCATACAAAACATTTAAGACTCTCAGTGCTAGCATACACCATGTATGAATTATCTCCATGGCATACGCGGAAAGAAACTTCTAGTGTGCGCTCTGGTGAAGTTAAGAATATATAAACGACACGTCTAAAAGAGAGCACATGTTTTAGCGAGGCATTTTTGCACCCTAATGGGATCATTTTGACTGGACTCGCGATCTTTCCGAATCTCGTTAATTCTTTAATGATGACATCATTAGAAATAAACGGAGGGACATTCGAAATGGTAATTTTAGTAGCTGGAGCGGACAGCGGACTGACCGGTACAAAAGCTTCCTTCACCCATATTCCGCTCACAGTCAACTGATTCACTAAAGCTTCACTCGTCAGAAAGACAACAATCGCTTTGCTCATTCGCGAGGCCGACAGTATGTTATCGAACCCGACTTGCTCTCCTACTATTAACAGTAACTCTTCGACCATAATACCGGGGTCTGACGCACACCTGCACCCATTATGGAGTGAGAGAACAGGTGGCGTTCCCTGCACGGGAGCTGCCGCCATCCCGGCGTTTACAGTACCGCTACACTCGCGGTTCACCTCCTAAAGGACGACCAATTCAAAAAACAAAAAAACAAAGACTATAAAGAGGGAAAAACGTACAAGAAACAGCAATATTTGCTGCAATCACTCGCTGCATTCACTCTTGTGCAAACCGCTCTGCTCCACGCACCCCCACCCTCGTGCAACAGTCACACCGGAAGTGAGTGTGTGTGTGTGTGTGTGTGTGTGTGTGTGTGTGTCTGAGAGAGAGAGAGCGTGTGTGTGTTTGAGAGAGAGAGAGAGAGAGAGAGAGAGAGAGAGAGAGAGAGAGAGAGAGTGTGTGTGTGTGTGTGTGTGTGTGTGTGTGAGAGAGAGAGAGAGAGAGACAGACGCACTAGATATGAGCTCCTGTTAATTAATATAAAATACTGCTGTTAATTGAGGCAAAAGCTCAGAAAAAGCCTATGTTTTAACCACTGATCTATAATATAGAACTGGATTGCTCATGACGTCATTAAAGTGAAGCCGCTGCGCCGCCATATTGGTAATCCCTAGTGGACGAAAACGTTCCATTGAATTAATAGGAATTTGTATAATTTTAATGAGAAAACACCACCCAACAAGTCAGCGTTTATAAATCTGAGGTATTTCTGTACATTATTACAATGCAAACACCCTAGGCATGTATACGGTTATTTTTAAAATTTTGGGAATTTCCCCTACTTATTAAAAAGCTACGTTCATTACAGTAGTGAGCATCATAAACATGTTAAACATCAGACGGACATGACCTCAACATAGGGCTGGGCGATATATCGAATATTAGCGATAATATCGGAATAATTTTGACGACGATGTACAATTTGAATATATCGGGAATATCGAATATTTCAAATTCAAGCATACTTTCCCAAAAGAACGCGCCGCATGTCCAAAAAAGGAACCTGTAACTGCTGACTGCTCTACACCCCTCTACTACGAGAGCTGTAATGATAGCGTTTGCCAGATAACAAGAGTTTAAATCTCCGAATCAGAGCTCCACTGTTACAAGGATACATTTTCTGCCCGGTGTTTGCTTATTTTAAGCAATCTGGCAACCATGCGCACGTGCTCACTCCTCATTGCGGAAGAGCCGCTGACGATAATCTGAAAACACTAACAAGCTGGAATTGAGCGATCTAATGAAAGCGTCGTTCAGTCGGTCTGTGTTCTGTCGTGAGATCTCAACTGTATTGTTTGCGTTTGTGATCGCAAAATAAATGCACTTACTCGACCGCTGATGTTTGAATAGAGAAACAGGCTATGGCCATTTGGAATTACTATTGGGGAATTTCACTGATATGTTTACCAGTTTCCATAATATAGACAGAGAAAATGCAAAAGCCTTTGGTATTCATTTATATATATTTATATATAAGAAATAGCTATGTGCTTCAGCAACTAGCTCCCCATCTAAGAGGGTTTTTAGTGTCAGTAGGAACATAGTTTCATGCCACAGAGCTTCTCTTAAAACCACAGACAGTTGACAGACTTGTGTTCTTAGCTTAAAAACTTGTTAAAAAAAATTAAAATAAAATACTTATCCCAGTTGCATAGTTTATATTGTGAATTGCATGCACTAAAAAGTTGACAGAATGCACTTTCTCACTTTCTGTAACTGTTACTTAATTTGCACTGCTTCAGTTATATATAGGCCTACATGTATTCATTTAATAAAAAGCAGTAAGTGATCTCTTGGTCTAGATTTTTTAACTGCTTAAATTAGCTGTTTAATCTAAATGTTTTTTTTTTTTTTAATGGGAAAAAGAAAATCATGTTTTATTTTTTTGTTATTTAAATGCAAATGCAAACATATCGAGATATATATCGAATATCGTAAAAAATTTGACAATATCGAGATATCATTTTTTTGTGTATATCGCCCAGCCCTACCTCAACATATAAAACGAACTACAAACTGCTCATTCTGAAATCTGAATTTATTCAGAGAAATAACTGACTATATACAGTACGGATTTAAAGACATAAAGCTTTATTTCCCAGATAGTACGTTAAGCTTTTAATTTCATTATAGAGCAATATTAACAACATATTTGTATTATTCATTGTAATATACTAAAATCCATTTCTGATACTAATACGTTCATGTTTAATAATTCCTGAATAATTTTGTTCATAAAGTCGTCAGTGCACAGCAGACACACCCACCTAAACGACTTAAATATATCGCTTATCCTGCCCCAAAAGACCATGAACACTGCAAATAACATTTGAAGTAAACATTAATTTATTACACATAACATAAAAACGAGTCCCGTTTGACTGATTTGCTTCAAATTAGGCTTATTGCGATAGTCGGTGTTACCGGTGATACACGGTGTTTAACACACCTACCGGTCATAGCACTTGACCACCGGCACCGTCCCCATCGTGTTGAAGTTTTAGCCTATAGCAATAAAGCACTTAATTCAGTTAGTGACTACGTGCCTTCGTAATTTAGCGTAAGCGGAACGAGTGCCGCAGTAAAGCAACAGGTGTCCGATTTCATTTATCATTTGAGGAGAGTGAGGCGAGCTAACTGGCAAAGGATGGCAGAAGATCTGGTTTCAAAGCGAACTGTTGCAATTTAAAATGAAGGTTTTTCATTTATTGTTTCTCATTTAGCCTATTTATAATTTTTTTGTACGGTGTATGCACTTAATAGGCCTACCTCTTATTTTTAACAGCTTTACGTGAATTTAATTTTTCTATTAGTTTTTATTGCACTTAAGTGTCCAGTGATTATTCGGGTAGGCTACCTTATTTAACGAAGTTTTTGATGTTCGTTCGTTTCATATTTGATGGTTGTGTGGTCTTGTTTGATACTTGCACGATGTGTGCAGTGGTTCGTTTTGTTAATAAATGCACTTTAAAGGTGTTTCATAAGTGCTTTTGTTTAGTTTTTGCATGGTGTGTTAAGTTATTATTCATTTTGCAATAAAGATGTGTGTAATACAAGCGAGTGTCTTATTGTTTTGTGTATTTTTATTAAGAATAAAATAAATTAACCCATGATTAATTCAAACAAATGCTACTGAATTGCCGCTAATTAAAGTGAAAGTAAATTGAGACGTGTGCACGTCTGCACGACCGCATTTTCGGCCACCCGAAATCCCCGACACGCAACCCCGGTGACACCGGGATTACCGTTTTTTTTACACGTCGATTAACCGGTGGAAAAAATCCGTCACCGCAATATCCCTACTTCAAATCTAGTTATTTTAGGACAGCGGTTTGAATGTAACTCAATGGTGCGCTCTGCTGGTAGGGATTAGTAAAATGGCGGATCGAACACTTCCGGTAGCTTCACTGTCTGTTGGCAGTTTAGAACGTGATGAGCGATCCAGTCATATATAGATCAGTGGTTTTAACACTTTTGGAAATATAAGAAAAGAGAGTAAAGAAAGAGTACAGTAACGGAGCGGTAACTTTTAATCGCTTCATTGGAGGAACCGCAGCTGTGACTGACAGCAGTGAGAGCGATCAGAGCGACTACATCCAGAACAATCATCAGTACAGCAGCGAGACTACACTGCCTTCATCAACACATTACAGTACGCTGTTAAGAAGATTTATATATAATAGAAATATATTATATACATTATTTTTATTAACAACAATTACCAGCATTATATAAATCTCAACTGTCAATAACGGAAGCATTCAGCGGTTGCCATGGAGATTGTTTATCCTGCACACATTAAAGAAGATGAAAGAAAAGCCTTTAAACAGACAATGTTACATGAACACCCCGAATCTCTTTATGTTGATATGACTTCCCAAGAAAAGAGGACAAATATGATCTTCTATACAAAGAGAAGCCTCATCTGGAAAAGTGTTATTAGTCAATATTTCCCCTACAATAAGAAGAAGGGAATCTGTAAAGTTTGTCAGATCTGCATTTTTGAGTCAGTTGATCTGTACCTGCAGACTCAGTGACGGAGCGCTCTCACACACCACCAACATCACACAGCTCTGTACGTGCAGACTCAGTGAAGGAGCGCTCTCACACACCACACAGGACCCCAGCAACTCAGACCTCAGTGCTTCTTCTGATGGACTCCACTGGAAAGAACATTGAACCCAAGAAACTCTTCCTCAAACGGAGAGTCCTAGCGCTCCACTGCAGAAACGAGTTCATGAACTGCTCAGTAATGATGATCTCGGCAGCCTGCAGTGTGTTATCATTCACACAGGTACAAATGACCTCCATAAGTTAAATGAAGGAACAGCTAAAGCAATACATGAGATGGCAGAGAGAGCCTCACAGACATTCCCGGCTTCACGTGTACTGGTCTTAACCTTGCTCCCGTGGCTCGACGTCCCTCCCTCTGTGATTGATCAGATCAAAAAAAAAATCTGTTACTCCTGCTCCAGTCTGCCCAACGTGCACTTAGTCCATCACAGCTCTGTAAGACCATGGCACCTGTATGACGGGCTCCACCTCAATCAGGATGGAGTCAGGATTTTTGCCAAAGCTATCAAAGATGTTGCTCTTGGACGCTTTCCAACAACCGACTGCAGAGGAGCTAAAAGAAACATGAGAATGCAGCCGTCCGAGGAATCTGGACCTTCATCTCACTCGAGACCACCACGAGACTTCACAGACATCCCAGGACTTCAGGATGGTCTCACAGACAGCAGGAGAGTCAGCTCTACACTGAAGGCCGACCCCAGCGCCGGACACACAGCTATGCCCAGGTACTGTCCCAGCAGACGCCTTCATCATCCGCTCAGGAACTACTCTCCATTAGTGAGGAGGGAGAAATTAAACGACTGCTAAACCTTCTCTGCAACAAAATGCTCAACTGAAATCTACAAGAATTGTTCACAACACAATGATTATTATCATTGTGATTATTTTTATTATCAATTTATGTTATTGTTTTTACTTTATTATTATTGTTATTTTTTAATCATTATTCACAATGATTTATTTTAATCAGTTTGACTACCTTTTTTACTTCCTATACTATTTCTATTACTTTTTTATTTTATTTTATTTTTATATTTCTTTAATTTTTACTTATAAAAGGTTTTGTTTTTGGTTTTGCCTCCAGATAAACAGCAGTAATGCTTAGTCGTTGATCATATCAAAATGTTACATATTAGCTTTTGGAATATTCAGGGTTTGTGCTCTAAAACATTTGGATTAAAAAGCACAAACACAGAATTTTTAAATAGCATCACAAATGTTGACATCCTAATTCTAACAGAAACATGGTGTAGATCAGATGTGTTCACTCAGTGTCCTTCAAGTTACTCAGAAATCATAGTGCCCTCATGGAAACTCAGCTCAGTACACCGTGGTAGAGATAGTGGAGGTTTAGTCATATGGATAAAAAATGACCTTGACCCTTTTACATCACCAGTTCAGCAAGGCAAAAATCACACTTGGTTAAAAGTGGATAGAAGCTTTGGAATTCTAGATAAAGACCTTTTTATCTGTGAAATTTATATTCCTCCATCAGATTCCCCATACTACGACGATGAAGTATTCCACACATTACAAGAAGAAATGAATCAATACCATACTCTCGGGGAAATTTTATTATGTTTAAATGCTCGAACTGGTTCAGAACTAGACCATATTGATAATTCAGGAGATAAACATCTGTTCACACATATACCCCAAGATCTCTTCAGTACTCTACCGAGAAGAAATAGCCAGGATAACCTGGAGTCAATAGACACGGGAAAGAGCTAGCCCACCTCTGTCAGACTTTAGGTCTTTATATCCTCAACGGTAGAATCAAAGGAGATTCCTGTGGACAGTTTACATATAGCTCAGATCTCGGGAACAGTGTTGTAGATTGTGCTATATCAAATATATGCCCTTCCCATTTCAGTGCATTTATCGTCAAAGCTCAGTCGCCCCTGTCTGATCACAGCCAGATCAATCTCTTCATTAAAGGGGAAGACAACAAATCAAGGGGAATTCATAAAAAGCCAATTCATCTACATAAACTCAAAGCACCATATAGATGGACTCATAGTGCTGCTGAAACATATATTAAAGCATTGAAATCAAACGAAATTGTCAGTTCCATTAAACTATTTAACAATTCAACATATGATAATAATTGGAAAGGAATAAATTTAGCAATTAAACATATTAATGACATTTTTGTAAATATAGCAAAAAAGGCTCATTTAAATGAAACAACCACATATAAACACAAAAATAGAGCTAAACAAAAACCGTCTGAAAAGTGGTTTGACCATGAGTGTAAAACAATAAGACAAGAGCTACGATTCATTTCAAATCAAAAACACAAAGATCCGGTCAACTTAGAGTTACGCTCTAAACACTCAGAACTCCTGAAACAATACAAAAACACAGTGAGACAGAAGAAATTGGACTAGTATAACAACACACTTCAAAAGATGGAAAACTCAGTTGATCAGGGTCAGTTCTGGAGCATGTGGACCAGTCTGAACAAGACAAAACCACAAGAGTTAGCCATACAAGATGGTCAGATTTGGAAGGATTACTTTGAGAAGCTCTATACACCTCAAACTGACCCTCTGAATAATCCCAACCAATTAAAAGTCCTCGAAAAATTGAATGCTCTTGAATCATGTATCAAAAACAACCAAAATCCACTAGATTATCCAATAACCCAACAAGAACTTAGTGAAAAACTGAAATCCCTCAAATGTCAGAAATCAAGATAAAGATAAAGCCCTGACAAGATAAAGAACGAGATGCTTAAAAACAGCTCTCCTGAACTGCAAATTGCATTACTCAAACTTTTTAATTTGATTTTGAGTTCAGTTGTTTTTCCTGAGGTCTGGAACATAGGATTCATCTCTCCCATCTTTAAAAGTGGAGACAAAACCGATCCTAATAACTACAGAGGGATCTGTGTAGCCAGTAATTTAGGAAAAGTATTTTGCTCTATAATCAACTCTCGGATTAAATCTTTCTTAAAGCAGCACAATGTCATCAGCAAATCTCAGATTAGCTTCCTCCCTAAACATCGAACCACTGACCATATTCACACACTACACGCTAATAAATGAACATGTACACCAGAAGAAAGATGGAAAAAATACAATATTTGCATGCTTTATAGATTTTAAGAAGGTTTTTGACTCCATCTGGCATAACGGACTGTTTTATAAAATCATTCAAAGTGGCATAGGGGGTAAAATATATGACTTAATTAAAAACATGTATAACCGAAATAAATGTGCAGTAAAGATTGGGCAGCAAAGGACAGAGTATTTTCCTCAACAGCGAGGAGTGAGACTGGGCTGCTGCCTCAGCCCGACCTTATTTAACATATATATCAATGAACTGGCAGATCTACTGGACCAGTCGAACAGTCCAGGACTACAATTATACCACACAGAGGTCAAATATTTACTGTATGCAGACGACTTACTAATTCTGTCTAAAACACCAGAAGGTCTCCAGAACAACCTTGACATTTTAACTAAATACTGCCAGGATTGGGCCTTAGGATTGGACGTCAACATCCCAAAAACTAAATTATGATATTTCAGAAAAAACCCAGAAATCTAGAACATAAACATTTATTTACTTTAAACAACACCACACTTCAACATACTTTACAATATACTTATCTTTGTCTGGTTTTAACTCCCCCAAGGCACTGCACGCTATTCAAATGAAATTATTTAAAATAAACATCCCCATCAGAATCTGGACAAAGATCTTTGATAGTGTGATTCTGCCCATTGCCCTGTGTGGAAGCGAGATCTGGGGCCCAGCGAGTAACTCCAGCCATAAGGACTGGAACAAACACCCTTTAGAAGCTCTGCATGTCGAGTTCTGCAGAAGCATCCTTCACGTGCACAGAAACACTCCTGATAACGCCTGTCTCCCCCTAAACCTAATCATTAAAAAAAAGAGTTTTAAAGTTCTGGATCCACTTAAACTCTAGTTCGGAAGATTCTCTTCATCATAAAGCATGTGTAACAAAAAGAGAGTGCTCAAAAAAGTCATCTTTGTGTAATGGTGTCTGAGCTGACTAACAAAGCAATCGATATCACCAATCCTGAAAAACATGGAAGAATCAAAGAAATTATGAATGAAGAGAAGGAGACATACATACAGTATTGGAAAGAACAAACCAAAGATCAAAGTCACCTCCAGTGTTATCTGAAACTCAACAGAGAGTACAGTATGGCTGACTATCTGCTCTCAGTCAGGAATATAACACACAGACAGTTACTGACCAAGTACAGACTGAGTGACCACCTGGTGGCCATAGAGAGAGGATGACACAGAAAGAGCTGGTTACCTGAAGAAGAGCGAGTCTGTAACAAGTGTAGATCAGGATCAGTTGAGTCTGTGACAAATACACATCTCTGAGAGACTCACTGTACAGTCAAATACAGCAGAACACTCCTGAGTTCCAGTCACTCCGTGAACATGACAAATTAAAAATATTACTTGGTGAAGGACCTGATTCCTCTGTGGTAGCACATTATATTTACAAATGCCACAAACTAAGAGGTAAAGAGTGAACACATCTACATTAGTAGTACCATCAATGTTTATAGTAATGTATATGAATGTATTTGACATGTATTTTTATTTTTATTTTTTCTTATGGATATATATGTATTTTTGTTTTGTTTGTTTCTATTCTGCTATGTACAATGCTTTGGCAATATGTACCTATGTATGTCATACCGATAAAGCAATATGAATTGAGAGAGAGAGAGAGAGTGTGTGTGTGTGTGTGTGTGTGTGTGTGTGTGTGTGTGTTAGGGGTGGGAGAAAAAATCTAAATCTCTGATGCATCACGATTCTTTCTTCAACGATTCAGAATCAATTCTGAGCTTGTTTATTTTCCTGCATATGGCACGTTTGATATATACTTTCATTTATGTCGTTTGGAAAGCAGTACTATTAGATGCACGAAACTCTCGCACTGACAGACTTTCACGTGCGCTTTGTGTTTCTTGTCCTGAAGCTCAGTTACTGCTGCGGTTAAATGCACTGGCATTGTCCAATACTTTTACAGTACAGACCAAAAGTTTGGACACACCTTCTCATTCAAAGAGTTTTCTTTATTTTCATGACTATGAAAATTGTAGAGTCACACTGAAGGCATCAAGGGCTATTTGACCAAGAAGGAGAGTGATGACCTGGCCTCCACAGTCACCGGACCTGAACCCAATCGAGATGGTTTAGGGGTGAGCTGGACCGCAGACAGAAGGCAAAAGGGCCAACAAGTGCTAAGCATCTCTCGGGGAACTCCTTCAAGACTGTTGGAAGACCATTTCAGGTGACTACCTCTTGAAGCTCATCAAGAGAATGCCAAGAGTGTGCAAAGCAGTAATCAAAGCAAAAGTTGGCTACTTTGAAGAACCTAGAATATGACATATTTTCAGTTGTTTCACACTTTTTTGTTATGTATATAATTCCATATATAATTCCACATGTGTTAGTTCATAGTTTTGATGCCTTCAGTGTGAATCTACAATTTTCATAGTCATGAAAATAAAGAAAACTCTTTGAATTAGAAGGTGTGTCCAAACTTTTGGTCTGTACTGTATATATACTATATATTCCTAACCTGTATGAGCTTCTTTTTCTTTTTTGAAACACAAAACATTTATAATTTGAATATTGTTGGTAACCAGAGTTTGGGCACCATTGCTTTCCATTGAGTGGACACAAACATGTCTCAAAATATCTTCAGAAATATTTTTCCACAAATAAAGTCATAATGTTTTGAAATGCCTTGAAGAAAAGTAAAGTGATGACAGAGTTTTAATATTTGGGTGAACTATCCCTTTAACGTGAAATGTTTTTGTTTGGCAGTATTTTCACACTACTTTGTTTGTTGTGTTCAGTAATATAATAACACTCACTGTAGTTTCTTCAGTTTACAGTGTGGATCCTCCAGTAGAGCAGAGAGCAGCTTCACTCCTGAGTCTCCTGGTGTATTATCACTCAGATTTAGTTCTGTCAGGTGTGAGGGGTTTGATCTCAGAGCTGAAATCAGAGCAGCACAGCCTTCCTCTCCAATACTGCAGTCTCTCAGCCTGCAGAGAGTGAAGAACATGAATGATCTCTGAGACTGTGTTTAAGTTTTAGGTTGAGAGTGTGTTTGTATGAGCACTACTTTTTCTATACACAGGATCTGCGCTATAGAGATTTTAACTTGTCAGCACAAGCACAAGCTAAGAAACTAATAGAAATGCACTCTACTCACATGATTCACAATAATGAACTAGTTTATCACTATCATTCTTCAAATCTTTTGTAGTATTGTTCATGCAATAATGTTAAAATATTAAGAGTAACATTACAGTATAACTATGACATATTACTCTGGTGTTCATGATTGTGGGGAGGTTGAGAGGGCAGGTGTATTTGGAAAATAGACATCACTTGTTGTGTGTGTGTGTGTGTGTGTGTGTGTGTGCACTTTGGATGGGTTAAATGCAGAGCACAAATTCTGAGTGTGGGTCACCATACTTGGCTGTATGTCACATCACTGTCACATACTGGTGAGTCTTTAACCTCGAGTTTGAGATAAAAGGTCATTCTTGCCACCTCATATTTTTCTATACATTTCTATATCCCTGTGGAAGTTCCATTCAATATTCCTTTGTCTGAAATCTCTGAGGGACTCATGTCTTTATGCTGATTGTACTCTAACACTGGTGTGCAGTAACGAGAGAAGCACTTCTAGATTCTAGCAGTCACTGCAGCTGTGATATTAAACACATCAAAATATTGCAATTAATTAGATGTAATTAATTTTATTTGTTCATTATGTTTATTTTAACCCTCAAGCATCCTTCACATAGCGGCCCTTATTTTCTCCTTCGAAGGTCTCAGCTGTGATCCCATTTGTTTTTTCAATAAATGTCATATTACTGTCTTTAATAACATAAAATCTAAAGATTTATGCATTTTTTGTGGTTTTTGGTGTTTTTTATTATTTATTTAGCCCTGAAAGTAACATATTTTATGTAAAATATGCTTATTTTAGGTAATATTTAATATTTCTCATACTTCTGTAAAAACAAATCATTCTAGTAAGTTCAGAGAGCCAAAAACTAACATTTTGGTGGGTTTGGTGACATATGAGTGTATAAAAATATAAAAATATCAATAGCCACTCCGTGACTGTAAGACTAATGGCTATATATAGTCTGAAATCAATAAACCATTGTTTATGTACGAGAGCATCATTTTTAGGTCGGAAAAGCCGGATTTGCAGATTTTTCCTGAAGAATCACACCCCTGATCAATCTTTATTGACGGAGTCATCAATCGGTACAGGTAATTATAGACAGTTTCTTTCACATTATTTCTATAATTCACTAATCAAAAGAAGATATTGTAGTTTAATCCTTCGTGAAATATCTGAAATGTAGTTGTTGAATGTTTTTATCCTTCACATATGTCTATGTGTTTGATTGATTTGTTTAACTTTATTAGTTGTTTTTACAAAAAAATATGGATAACGCTGATAAAAAATACGAAAACACTGATAAACAAACTGTCGGCACGAAATTGAATGTGTTTAACGTTACATGAGGGAATAGATTATACTATAATCTAATCTAAATATAATGTCTTAATTTTCTGGCAGCACGTGGCGTGTGATTAAGAGTCCGGAGTGAGGTTTGTGATTCCCGGGGAGACGCTGAATCGAGCGCCGGTGACGCGGCCTGCTCTCGGGGAAGAGGCGGAGGAAACCGCGGAAATATGCAGAGGAGCACGGTATCAACACCGCCAACGAGACTAAACAAAACCCAATATAAAGGTATGTTATCGTAGATTTACTGTGGTATTTTAGTAAATTCACAGTAACCACAGATGTACCATTATTTTATATTCAACTTTTTAGAAACATGTTATTTTATATTCAACTTTTTAGAAACATGTTATTTTAAAATGATAACAATCAATTTAACATGTTTTATTAAAGTAATACCTTGGTTGTTTTTCATAAGAGTGCATTCCACTCATATAAATCTTAAGTAATAAATTATCAGCGATAATTAAAAGTTCTGATTCTTAGAATGGGCTCGGTGCACAAGATGGCGGCGGTGAGCTTCAGCGACGCGGGTGTGTGCAAACTTACTTCCGGTCTTGCGATGCTCGCATTTACTTTACATACGAAACTTGACTAGATGTATATAATTACCATTTTTCAAATTTAACAGCGAATAGTGTTATATCAAAGACATAAGGAAGCATCCTCCCTACATTTTTGCGTGCCTCTGTGTGGAAATTTATCAAGATACAATGCAGCGATTGCTTTATTCTTTTGTTGATAATGCGGATCAGCATCAGGTTAATCAGTCCACAGGGATTTTTCTTTCAATCACAAACCACTCAACTATGCAATACTTTACATTTCCAGAGTGCTGATTTTGTTCTGACTGTTATCTATAAGATAATAAGGTTTCTGACTGTCAAACGAGATGCCCAGTCTCGTTTATTAACTTTATTTGATCATTTATAACTGTAACTGTACAATTTAACGTAATTATAATATGTTTGCATTAATTAAAAGATCGGTGTTTGCATTCATGTGTGTTTTTATCAAGGTTTATGTTTCTGCAGCATAAATCATCTGTCTATAAGCAACATTTATATTGTTACGAGTTATTTTGCATTAATTATCAGAAAAAAACAAAAAATAAAATTAGTCATGTATTAACTGTATCATTTTACAGCCCGTTTTTTTCATTTAAAAAATGTTTGATGCAAAGTTATGTAAAATTTTAAAATATATGGTGTGAAAAACGATGAAACAAACTGATGAATGTCCACAATTGAGAAATGGATACTTATGAAATGAAATCGCAGACCACGTCTCACAAGGTAAATATTTCTTAAAAAAAAAACAATAATTTATAGTAATTGCTGAGGTAAAATTAAATTATGTAGCTGTGTGTAAACACCATGAGTTCAACTTTCATTTCGGGAACATTAGTGTATTTAATTAATTTACTGGACCCAAACATACGCAAGTTTCAAATCCACTGGCTCAGTTAACATTTATAGTATAGTAATAATAGCAGTGTAGATCTTATTTGCATTTGAAGTGATATAATAAATCATGTAAACACATTTGGATTTCTCCGGTTCTCTGCACTGACGTCTAGCACGATCGGAAATATCTATGCACACACTCGCAAGACCGGAAATCCAAGATGGCGGAGATATGCAACTAGCCCATTGAGTTAAGATTAATAATCATACTGTATGGAGGACCAATCCTGCAGAAATTAAAAATAAATAAATAAATATATAGATAAATAAATAAATGAAATAAAAGTAAAATAAATAAATAGTTTATTTGAAATAAAATGTAATCCTGAATTATATTTTAAATTCTTTTTTCTTCATGTATTTATTTTAAATTTATTTTTATTCTTTTTGACATTTATTTACTTATACTTTTGTATTTTTATATTTAATACATTTATTTTTGACATTTATTTATTCATGAATTTATTAATTTATTTATTTATGTATTTATTTATTTATTATATGTATTTATTTATTCCCAAATGTGTTTATTTCCAGATTTATTTATTAATTTATTTCTTTTTACTTTTCTGTGTGCAACATGTAAATGAGGGAGGCGGTCCTTGTGGATCGCCGGTGAATCATTGGTTGAGAGCTCACGCAGAACCCTCAGATTTGTGAGTGTGTTGTGCCCATGTTTTTATAAAGTCCATTGTTGTTCCAGATCAACTGGAAAGATCCAGAACATTTTCACAGATTCACATTATTATTTCTAATTATTTTATAGCGACCGGATTCAGTTATTTATCCTCACATTTACATTATTAAACAGGAAATACATGCTGATCAAATTCAGAGATTGTGTGTGTGTGTGTTTGAGAGAGAGAGAGAGAGAGAGAGAGAGAGAGAGAGTGAGTGTGTGTGTGTGTGTATGAGAGAGAGAAAGAGTGAGTGTGTGTGTGAGAGAGTGAGTGAGTGAGTGAGTGAGTGTGTGTGTGTGTGTGTGTGTGCGTGTGTGAGAGAGTGAGTGAGTGAATGAGTGTGTGTGAGAGTGAGTGAGTGAGTGTGTAAGTGAGTGAGTGAGTGTGTGTGTGTGTGTGTGTGTGTGTGTGAGAGAGTGTGTGTGTGTGTGTGTGTGTGAGTGAGTGAGAGAGAGAGAGTGTGTGTGTGTGCGTGTGTTTGTGAGAGAGAGAGAGAGAGAGTGTGTATGTGTATATGTGTTAGAGGTCGACCGATATATCGGTCGACCGATATATCGGGCCGATATTTGTCACTTTTTAAATTTATCGGCATCGGCCGATATCTGTGTTAAGGTAGCACAGATTTAAAGTCAGGCACGTCGGCGGGCAGCCCCGTGTTATTGGTGCGGTGGAAAGTGCTGCTGCTGCCACTGCATGTGAAGCACCCCAAGCCAAAACTTTTGGAAGATTCAACAGCAGTCCTGGGAGATAAAGGTAGTCAGAGAATTTCACTCTGTAAATGGGGTGGAGAAGTTGGTAGCTCTAACAAACACTGCAGCGTGACGTTACCAAAGTAAACTGTCTCTGACGTTACTCCGCCCTGCTCACAGACAGCACCGTGCTCGGAGAGACAGCTGTCCTGGAGCTGCCCAGAACGGTGAATGACATTTGTTCGGAGGCATGGTTTGATGCAGAAAATAACCAGTTTTCCATCCAACTCATTTGTATTTAGGGATGTCAATATTTGATAATTTCCATGATCGATCGTCGTTTAAATTAATGATCAATTAATTACTTTAATGCTGCAAAATGCGTCTGCAGTGGTATTATTATTATGTGCAAAAGCCACTTGGAAAAAAAGCTTTCTCACCCGAATTAAAGGGGTTTTAGTCTGAATAAAATGCTAGTAGCAGGACTGTAAAATTAATAGATGTGATTATGATCATTTGATAAAATGAAGAGAGCGCGCCATACGTTGGAGATCATTTTACTTTGTTGACTGTTTCTCGTCAAGGAGACCGCTGAATGCGCCTCTTTAAATGGTTTCGTGGTGCTCGTTGTTGTATTTTAAAACGCATCTGCAATGTTTTCAAATGACACTATAGTAGTGGTGCAACGGATCATCATTGATCCGTGATCCGTTCGGATCAATATCTTCGGTTCGGCACACACGTGACCCCCGGATTGATTTATGAAAAAAAAAAAGTTGCGCATGTTTAGTCCACACTCAGTGGTCATGGCGAGCGGAGGAACGGAGGAGCTTGAACGCCCCGTGCATTTTGGATTCCCTGTCAGATAATGATGAGGAAAGAGGTAACAGTGAAAATATTGTGCCAGATCTTTATGAACAGGAAAAGAAAACAGTTGTGGATGAACTATCCCGAGCATCCTCTGTTGCGCTCACAACAGACGGGTGGACGTCCAGGGGGACGGAGAGCTCTGTGATGATAACTGCTCACTTCATCACAGCACACTGGAAGATAAGAAGTCGGGCTATTATGTTAAAAAGAAGATATTATGTGCACTTTAAGTTGATTTCATATATTTTAATTTAATAATTTAATGTTAATAAAAAAAAAGACAAAACGTATGTTTATTTGTCTTGGCCTTTTTTTTTTTTTTCTGCTGATCCGAAAAATGATCCGATCCATACGAGGACGAGCGAGCGCAGGTTATTGCTCACGTCTCGTTCTGCACATATCCAAATGTTTCCATATTCGCAATGTATCTGAATGTTAAACTATAATATTTTTTATTTATTTAATGTAAACTAGACGGAAAGATCATCCTCTACACATGAGCAAAAACGTCCTTGGCATAACAGCAGAGTGGACCGGTATACTACGGTCTATTTAAACTGACCAGTGTAACCTTTTAAATGTTTGGTTGACTGTACTTTATTTTAATAATGAACAGACTGCGATGTAAGTTTGAAATTAGAATGCACTTTAGATGTTCTGTGTCATTTATACCAAACACAAATGTTGCTGGTTGCTAGTGTGTTTGCAGCACTACTGTTATTTATTTTTTATATATTTATTTTTTTATATTTTTCAGATTTTTATTTTTAAAATTGTATTTATTTACATTTATATTTAAGTTTACATTTGTTCCAACAAACTTGAAAAATTCTACTTGATAAATGCTCTAAAACTTTTATGTAAATGATTGACATATATATATATATATATATATATATATATATATATATATATATATATATATATATATATATATAATTACCTGTTTTATATATTTAATACTTGGTCAGTTTATTGATTTTGTTTGGTTAACTTTGGATACATTTTTTATTTTAATACTGTGCAGTGCACAAAATTAAGATTCGAGAGATGGTTCAAGTCAGTGCTCAATAAATGATGATAAGTTTAGAAATGTTGTGCATCCACTTATTATTAGTGTGACATTTTTGCATGCAAATGAAGGGGAAAACTTCAAGATATCGGCTCTAAAAATCGGCAGCACATATCGGCCATCGGCTGACCCTGACCTCTAAACATCGGCCTCGGCTATAGAAAAACCCATATCGGTCGATCTCTAGTGAGTGACTGTTTTTATTTGACAAAATTAAAAATAAAAACCTCACTGTGTTATTTTTCCATTCATCTGATTTTTTTTTCAGAAGGATGCTTGAGAGTTTAAAGTGTCTGAACTGAGGGTGAGAGGGCTGCAAACAAAACCACTTCTACAGAAAACACATCTGGGTTTTTACTTTTTACTCCAAACCTTACAGTTACTGAGAAGTGATGAGACTCACTGTAGTTTCTTCAGTTTACAGTGTGGATCCTCCAGTAGAGCAGAGAGCAGCTTCACTCCTGAGTCTCCTGGTGTATTATAACTCAGATTCAGTTCTGTCAGGTGTGAGGGGTTTGATCTCAGAGCTGAAATCAGAGCAGCACAGCCTTTCTTTGTAATATAACAGCAGGAGAGACTGCAGAGAATATACAGAAGATTAAAAATGAGTTATTAGAGCTTGACTTGTGTCCAATATAACTGATGAAAAACACAGATCTAATATATATTTATGGATATCTATTATTAAACCAGACACAGAGAGTGACTCAGAGTCAAGTTTCACTTTAATAGACTTCAGACTCAAACTGAAATTACTTCAGATTTAACTCAAACAGGACTCAAATATTCCCATTAATATTCCCAAACTACTGGAGTCTTAACATTAACTACTGAAGAAGATTTAGTATTTTATTTGTATTCAGTCTGCTTATAGTGGAGCTGTACAGACCGAGTACATTGTGATCATTTGTTTTCCTGATTTAATACTGAAAGCAGAACCTTTTTCTTTACACATATCTAAAGAATTTGGCTTGATTTTACCATTTAATTTTTCAGGATAGATAATGGTTAATATTTGATCTCCACGTGTAGGTGGACATGAAACCTAGATATATTTGTGTTGTTGATATGGACTCGTTGAGGAGAGAGATGTAGTAATGTTCACTGTGAAGCTCACACTGAGATGTACCTGAGAGAAAACAGATCTGACCATCTGATCCTCACCAGGAAGAAAAAAGTGATTTAAAGTTTGTTGTTTTGCAGAACATCACAGTTATATCTGACATGAGAATAAGGCCTGAAGTTAGGAGGAACATTTTAATGAAAATATAATTATAATAATATAATAATAATGATTGTTGTTTCTTCTCAAACCCTGTCTGTGGTGTAAAAACAGCCCTGGCCAAACGCCCCCAGAGGGCATCACTTCACACTTTGATAATTACTGTAGTCACAGGTTAAATTGGGCCGGAGCGCAGCTCTGTCTCCTTCAGCACCAAATATTGTTATTCCACTTGAATAATTTTTCATCTCCTGGTAAATACATGGCATATGAGACTGGATAATTATCAAGACTACACAGAGACACCCAGACTACATGATTTATCAGACGTCATAATGATGGGCTCATTGTGCTGTCTAACTCTTTATCCAGCATACGTGAGGATTTGGTTTAATTTACTTCAGATAGATAAGATACGTAATTATTCAAACAGTTTTGGCGCTTGTAAATGTGACGTGACAGATCCCTATAGCGTCACGTGAATGGATGATCTCTAGCTAATGAACAATGTTAAATACAGCTGTTGTTAGAATAAATAAATAAACACATTATATGTCTTTTTTGTCTCGAGAAAAATTATCTTGTGTAGCCTACCTAATATTTATCCAAATGAGTCAATATTGAATCAAATCACAAGCACTGAACTGAATTTAAATCATACAATTTGTGTCAAGCAATAAAAAAGTAGCTTATCAGAAATTGCACCGTGTAAACAATATAAATTGTTGTTACTAAACCTAATACAATTCTGCTTAGTTACTAAAATGTTCAGATTGTTTTACACCAATTTGATATTTAAAAATAAAGTATTTAAGTATATAATTATCTAACATCCGACTAATTAAGATTAACCTCAAAACATTAAATGCTAAATGGTGGTTATATATAGGTCTATCTAGCATTACACAAACATTAGTCAGAAGGTCGTCTCTAAGTGACTGAACAGCCTGACGCGTCTCACAATTCGACGTTGTTACAATGTTATCTGACATTACACGTGTCTGCTTCATTAGAGCCTGTTGTGAGGAAAAAGCTTAACTTGGTTTAATCATAAAAATCAATCAGGAAAAGTTGTAGCATGCAGTCCAGGATGGTCCCAGAGCATGAGCGGGAGCTTTTTGATCAAATAAATGTGTTGTCACCAGACACCTGGCCCTCTCCAGTGCCACAGCTGTATGGAGAACAAGAATTGAGGCAGCTGTGTGATAGTCTGGCAATGAACTACTGTAGTGTCAAACAAGGTTTCAGGGACTACAAGGAAAACCCAAACATGGCAATTAAAGAGGGTCTTCTGAAATTAAAACACACAGTAGATACACTGGCTGTGAGCACAGCTGAATGTGAAAGGGGATTTTCAGCGATGAATATTATTGTTAATAATAAGTTGTTATGTCTGCACACGTCACACGTCTGCACAAGTGTTGATCGGGTTGTTTCATAATGCATTTTGTTGAGTAATTACCTCCCGTGTCGGTGTGATTAAATCAAATATAACATAAACTGACAAAGATATTGGCCCTGATTCTCTTAAATCAACATAATTTTCTTGTTTAAAAAGATGTTTACATATTTGCCAACCAATATTTTCAAACATATTCAAATTCATATGTTTTGCGAGGGTGAAATCCGTTGCCTGCTTGTTAACATTGAATGTAAAAAATAATATATATTTTTAAAGTATTTATCTTTGTTTAAATAACTACTCAACCTTACCAAACACATTAATACTGTAAAAATAGCCCCTTTGGTGTAAAACACATTAAGTAGGTATGTGACAAAAAAAAATCAATACTAGAAAATGAATATATAATCATAACCATATGATAGATAATAAAAATATTTTTAAAATGTTTTTAAATGATTAATGATGCATGAATTGTAGTATGTGAATAAGTAAATGTGATGTATTTAAAGTGTAAACTTCACGCATTTCAGTGGGCTTGAATAGATCACTCTTTACAGCAGATTTAGTTCACAAACAACTGACAGTTTTGACCTAAATATGATTTTCAGTTTCAATAATTAATCCTATAATTCGACATTAATAACTTACTTTTAGCAGCATCAGTTGCGCGCGCTCACAAGATCTCCCGGTTCTTACTTTTGAATTCAGTTCACTGGAGACTCGCACTAAACGGTTCATTTGAATCAGTGAGTTGTCGACTCGAGAACAGCTGCAATCGAATCATTCTAATTCCCGAATGAATCGTTTCGTATGGAGGTAAATCAGTAGCTAAACTCGAGAGGTTGAAGATATGAATGTGAGAACTTGTCATATTAATATTTGTATTTGTAAGTTAAAATTTACACTCACAGCTCTGATGTGAAAAGTTGAATCTTTCAATTTGCACACACAGACAATGATCAAAACACCCGTGTTTTGAATTGGAAGTTGTAGATTAATAGTCACAAATGTGTAAAAGGACATTCACACAAAGAAAATGACATACACACATGTTTAAGACATATTTACTTTTGCACTTTACTTCAGTTTCGCTGCACACCGTCAAGTCGGCACTTACAACCTCTCAGATCTGGAAGTACAAGTTCAAATCCTAGCGCTCTGACTTTTGCTACTCTTTTTGCGGTATTCTGTTGCAAAACTCACTTGTGCATTTGTATATGCAGATGTGAGAGAGAGCAGAGCTGGGGGCGGGGCTTTGGTGCGAATGAAGACATTTTATTGGTCGATGCCCGACCAATGAACAACGCCAATTGTTTTTTTACTGAATATCCTTAGCTTTGACAGGATTTTAAGACACTGCATTCATTTTGCCATTCAGGTATTATCTAGTAGACAAATAATGCAACATATTTTATATGATAGCAGAACATCAATTTCTGAAATATTACAATTTAAAATAGCAGTTTTTGGTGAAATGTAATTTATTTCTGTGATGTGCAGCTGTATTTTCAGCATCATTCCTCCAGTCTTCAGTGTCACATGATCTTCAGAAATCATTCTGATATGATGATTTACTGCTCAGAAAGAAAAGGTTGTTCAGAGTCAAAACTGACTTCTTTTATATTATATTATATTATAACATAAGAAAACCATTCACTGATCTTGACTGAATGTATTTAATAACTTTAATTGATGAATCTTTATTTTATTTATTAAAAGAAAACTATGCAGTGTTTTTAAACTTTTAATTACAGTTTCTGTACCTGAATTTTTGTTTAGTTGTATTTATTTATGATATTGCTAATTGACTTGTTTGTTCCTATCTTATTACTGACTGTTTACTTGTCTTTAACACTTTAATATTTGAAATTTATATTAATCTAGTTGTTTTTGCTATGGTATTTTTTTTAAAGCACAGTCAAAATTCCTCTTGCAGTTTTTTGTAGGCTGCTGATTTTTGCTCATGTTATTCAGCTGCAACAGAATGCTTTGTAAAAAGACAGAATACATGTTTGACATCTAAATGTTTGAATTAATTTTTTTTATATATTGGATTTTTTATCTTATTGGGATCTAAACTAGGAATCGATAAGAATCGGAATCAATAAGCAGAATCGGAATTGATAAAATTCAAATGATACCCAACCCTAGAAATGAGGGACACCTGCTCCACTCACCGGTCTCGAGTCCCACGGAGGAGATCGGAGGGATACAAAAGAGGAGCGACGACAGTGAAGGATAAGAGAGGACCAGGCCTGGACTTTATTTTGTGTTTGTGCGCGACAGTTGTCTGCGAGGGGCTGACGCGATGTTTTGTCTTTATTTTATTATTAAAGCTCTGTTTGATTGTCCGCCGGTTCCCGCCGCCCCTTTCTGAGATTGTGAAGTTTGTATGCCATTACAGTAATATTGTGACTTTATTAAACGATCCTCTACGAAAATACAGTTTCACAGTTTTATCAATGTACTTTCAGGGAGGAACTTGTCAGCAAATCTACTTCACAGCACATCAGTGAAAGCAGTTGACAGTTACAGACGGTGTGTTGATCAGGGTCAGATCTGAATTCTGCAGGTAGGTAGATCTCCAGGAACAGGATTGTACAGCCCTGTTATATTGGTAATGTATGATGGATTTAGTTTTTATTGAAGGTTTCCTGGGATGACCGTTGAAGAGATCAGCACATCAGATGTTGGCCTGGACAGCTGTACCTAAAGTACACCACACTGACTTCTTTGCATGGATAGCTGACTACCACTATTATGTTCTGTGAAGGTATTATTTTAGCAAACCTGAGCACCTGTGACAGTGGAATAGTTGTAATGAATAGTCACACATGCATATTTGTAAATTTAAAGTCACAGATACATTTTTTTAGTACTAACAATATAGTTTTTTTTTTTTTTTTACTAATTCTCTCCAGCAAACACAACACGACAGTTACACCATTTCATATTCTGAGGTGCACAAATCCTATTCTACAATTAAGAGAACAACAGTATACTAGTGCTCAGTTTAGCCAAGTTCAAGTGTATTATTTAGAATCTCACACTGAGATTCTAGATAATACACGGGTAATGTGTCCTGGCAATTGTTCCTGGATTGTTAGATTTTGGTTCATTCACTGCCAGTGATTTTCCGTAATCTGTGTGTGTACACATAACCCATAAAGATCCCGTAAAGACACATGACATTACGATGTGACATGTTTTGTTTAACTTAAGCTGGCATATTTTTTCGTCACAAACATTGATCTGCCTTGTTTTTTGGGACCACCGTGCATTGTGAAAGGGTCTTTAGTCTAGCACACTACACAGAAGTTATTTATTTACCATTATTATTATTTTATTTTTTATAAATTAGAGCCAATTTATTGGAAATTAACTGAATAGAAAAGGTAAGTGCTTTTGGAAAATGGCTGAAGACTCAGCTGCTCAAAGTAATAAAGGCAGGTCATTCTACCATGATCTCATCTAAAAATACTACTATTCTCGTAAAGTCGATAATATGTCCAGTTCTAATAAACACATTCCAGGAAGAAAATATTCAATAATATGAGCAAAATGAAAAGCAGCCCTGCATAAATCTGGTATAACTGAGCCTGTGAATTTGTTAATTTGTAGAATAGGATTCATGCACCTGTAGTGAAGATTTTGTGAAGGTTTTGTTGTGTTTGTGAGAGAGAAAGAAACAAAATACAAGCTTGCAACTCAAAAAATATTTTCTTGATGATTTATTGAAATATTCTCTACAAATACAAATTCCAACGTCACAAGTGCTCAATTTTGTTATAATAATGTACAAAGTGTCTCGATTGTACAGTAGATGTACTGTATGCAAATATAACAAAGGGACATTAACAACTGAATATTCAGGGGATGCAAACTTGTCACCTTTACGTAAAAATTGACATTTTGAATCCAAAAATAATTTGCATGTTTTGTGTAGATCCAAAGAGTTTTTAAAAGTGAATAAGTTAGCACATGCTAAATAACACAAGGCATTTTTTGTTTACATTTTATATACGTAATACAAAGAAAAGAAATACATGTTTTACATCAAATGTTGCTTTATTTTTTTTTTTGTTATTTTTAAGGCACATGATAAAATAATTACCCCCAAACTCTAGATGAATTTAATCATGGAGTCATAGGACATTTTTTTTTTTATTCTGTGAATATAGCTTTTAATTTGTGACTTGACACAATTTATATTAGCCTATAATATACTTTATACCTATTTGTGTGTAAAGCATTTTCTTTGCTAGACTGCTCTACACATGTATTTGTAACTGTGTATAAACTGTATTGTATAAATAATAAAGAAATTGTGACTGAATGTGATGTGTTTAATAAAGTTTTACTTTATGTGAGTATGTAAAAGATTATGTGAGATTATGTGAGATTATGAAAAGAGTATGTGAGATTTTTAAAGTAGTTTTACCCAAATGAAATCAACGTCGTTTCAACGTTAGGTAAGCAAACCAATTAGATCGATTTTATGTTGAAAACGTATTGATTCTCTGACGTCGTTTCAACTAACTGAAAATCAACGTTGATTCAACGTTAGGTAACGCAACCAATTGCGTCGATTTTCCATTTGGAATGGCGTGCCTGACGTTGGATCAACGTTAACCCGATGAGCAAAACGATGTTGGATCGACGTCGGAGATCAACGTTGTTTCGATGCCACGAGAAACGTCGATTCTACGTTGATTCTATGTCAGTTTGCCATCTGGGGAACTTTTCTCCCTTTTCAAATTACATCAGAAATGCATTTATTTTTAAAGAAAATGAAGGAACTGCCACCTTAACGTGGTGGAGGGGTTTGAGTACCCGAACGACCCTAGGAGCTATGTTGTCCGGGGCTATATGCCCCTGGTAGGGTCTCCCAAGGCAAACAGGTCCTAGGCGAAGGGTCAGACTAAGAGCGGTTCAGAAACCCCTTATGAAGAAATTAAATCAAAGGACCGTGACGTTGCCCGGTATGGCGCAGCCGGGGCCCCACCCTGGAGCCAGGCCCGGGGTTGGGGCTCGTATGTGAGCGCCTGGTGGCCGGGCCTCCCCCCACGGGGTCTGGCCGGGCTCAGCCCGAAGGAGCGACGTGGGGCCGCCTTCCCGTGGGCTCACCACCTACAGGAGGGACCGTAAGGGGCCGGTGCTTAGAGAATCGGGCGGCAGTCGAAGGCGGGGGCCTCGACAGCCCGATCCCTGGACACGGAAACTAGCTCTAGGGATGTGGACCGTCACCTCACTGGCGGGGAAGGAGCCAGAGATTGTGTGTGAGGTTGAGAGGTTCCGACTAGCGATAGTCGGGCTCACCTCTACGCACAGCTTGGGCTCTGGAACCACACTCCTCGAGAGAGGATGAACTCTTCACCACTCTGGAGTTGCCCATGGTGAGAGGCAGCGGGCTGGTGTGGGTTTGCTTATAGCCCCCCAGCTCAGCTGCCATGTGCTGGAGTTTACCCCGGTGAACGAGAGGGTTGCTTCCCTGCGCCTTCGGGTCGGGGATAGGTCTCTCACTGTCGTTTGTGCCTATGGGCCTATAGGCAGTGCAGAGTACCCGGCCTTCTTGGAGTCTCTGGGAGGGGTGCTGGAAAGTGCTCCGACTGGGGACTCCGTCATTTTACTGGGGGACTTCAACGCCCACTTGGGCAACGACAGTGACACCTGGAGGGGCGTGATTGGGAGGAACGGCCCCCCTGATCTGAACCCGAGCGGTGTTCAGTTATTGGACTTCTGTGCTAGTTACAGCTTGTCTATAACGAACACCATGTTCAAGCATAAGGGTGTCTATCAGTACACGTGGCAACAGGACACCCTAGGCCGTAGGTCGATGATCGACTTTGTGGTCGTTTCATCCGACCTCCGGCCGTATGTCTTGGACACTCGGGTGAAGAGAGGGGCGGAGCTGTCAACTGATCACCACCTGGTGGTGAGTTGGATCCGATGGCGGGGGAGGAAGCTGGACAGACTCGGCAGACCAAAAAACATACTGTGAGGGTCTGCTGGGAATGTTTGGCCGAGTCTCCTGTCAGAGAGATCTTCAACTCTCACCTCCGGCAGAGCTTCGACCGGATCCCGAGGGAGGCTGGAGATATTGAGTCCGAGCGGACCATGTTCTCCACCTCCATTGTCGAAGCAGCCGCTCGGAGCTGTGGCCGTAAGGTCTCCAGTGCCTGTCGAGGCGGCAATCCCTGAACCCGGTGGTGGACACCGGAAGTAAGGGATGCCGTCAAGCTGAAGAAGGAGTCCTATCGGGCCTGGTTGGCTTATGGGACTCCTGAGGCAGCTGACAGGTACCGGCAGTCCAAGCGGACTGCAGCCCGGGTGGTTGTGGAGGCAAAAACTCGGGCCTGGGAGGAGTTCGGTGAGGCCATGGAGAAGGACTATCGGTCGGCCTCGAAGAGATTCTGGCAAACCGTCCGGCGCCTCAGGAGAGGGAAGCAGTGCCCTACCAATGCTGTTTACAGTAGAGGTGGGGAGCTGTTGACCTCAACTGGGGATGTCGTTGGACGGTGGAAGGAATACTTCGAGGATCTCCTCAATCCCGCTGTCACGTCTTCCATTGAGGAAGCAGAGGCTGAGGGCTCAGATGTGGACTCGTCCATCACCCAAGCTGAAGTCACCGAGGTAGTCAAGAAACTCCTCGGTGGCAAGGCACCGGGGGTGGATGAGATCCGAGTACCTCAAGTCTCTGGATGTTGTGGGGCTGTCTTGGCTGCCACGCCTCTGCAGCATCGCGTGGCAGTCGGGGACGGTGCCTCTGGGATGGCAGACCGGGGTGGTGGTCCCTCTTTTTAAGAAGGGGGACCGGAGGGTGTGTTCCAACTACAGGGGGATCACACTTCTCAGCCTCCCTGGGAAAGTCTATGCCAGGGTACTGGAGAGGAGAATCCGGCCGATAGTAGAACCTCGGATTCAGGAGGAACAGTGTGGTTTTCGTCCAGGCCATGGAACACTGGACCAGCTCTATACCCTCTACAGGGTGCTGGAGGGTTCATGGGAGTTTGCCCAACCAGTCCACATGTGCTTTGTGGATTTGGAGAAGGCATTCAACGGTGTCCCTCGCGGCGGCCTGTGGAGGGTGCTCCGGGAGTATGGGGTCCGGGGGCCCTTTGCTTTGTCCCTTTACGACCGGAGCAGGAGCTTGGTTCGTATTGCCAGCAGTAAGTCAGACTTGTTCCCGGTGCGTGTTGGACTACGGCAGGGCTGCCCTTTGTCGCCGGTTCTGTTCATGATTTTTATGGACAGAATTTCTAGGCGCAGCCAGGGGCCGGAGGGGGTCAGGTTTGCTGACAACACGATTTCGTCTCTGCTCTTTGCGGATGATGTTGTCGTGTTGGCCTCATCAAGCCAGGACCTTCAGCATGTACTGGGACGGTTTGCAGCCGAGTGTGAAGCGGCTGGGATGAGAATCAGCACCTCCAAATCTGAGGCCATGGTCCTCAGTCGGAAAAGGGTGGCTTGCCCACTTCAGGTTGGTGGAGAGTTCCTGCCTCAAGTGGAGGAGTCTAAGTATCTTGGGGTCTTGTTCACGAGCGAGGGAAGGATGGAACGGGAGATTGACAGAGGGATCGGTGCAGCTTCTGCAGTAATGCGGTCGATGTACCGGTCTGTCGTGGAGAAGAAAGAGCTGAGCCGCAAGGCGAAGCTCTCGATTTACCGGTCAATCTACGTTCCTACTCTCACCTATGGTCATGAGCTTTGGGTCATGACCAAAAGGACAAGAACCCGGATACAGGCGGCCGAAATGAGCTTTCTCCGCAGGGTGGCTGGGCGATCCCTTAGAGATAGGGTATGAAACTCAGTCACCCGGGAGGAGCTCAGAGTAGAGCCGCTGCTCCTCCACATCGAGAGGGGTCAGCTGAGGTGGCTCGGGCATCTGTTCCGGATGCCTCCTGGACACCTTCCCGGGAAGGTGTTCCGGGCGCGTCCCACTGGGAGGAGACCCCGGGGAAGACCTAGGACACGCTGGAGAGACTATGTCTCCCGGCTGGCCTGGGAACGCCTCAGTGTCCCCCCAGAAGAGCTGGAGGAAGTGTCTAGGGATAGGGAAGTCTGGGGTTCTCTGCTTAGACTGCTGCCCCCGCGACCCGTCCCCGGATAAGCGGAAGAAGATGGATGGATGGATGGAAGGAAATAATCAAAAAAAAGTTAAACTAAAGTATCGGGTAGGGTTAGGGTAAGTGTAGGAGGGCTTTATTGTCCCAATAAGGTGACGTCCATTAAATATTTTAAATTAAAATTTACACTCAATCATTTATCAATATAATAATCAGTTATTACTGCATACTATTTTATAATATACTACAATATTGAGGTGCAGATATTGCCACTATTTGCAGTAAGTAGGCTATAAATAGCAGAAAATCCTGCCTTTTTCTGTCAACACGTAATCGATATTGCAAGCGAATCAAATCGTACTATATCTATCTCTGTAATTAAACTAAAAAAAATCAAAGCACATTAACTAAAAGCCTATCCAGACTGCAGGACACAGAAGCAATCACACTCTGATCAGAGTCTCGCGGCTGCATGACCCTGTGCAAGAGGAGAGAGAGTCTAGAATCATGATCGAGTCAAAGTTACTCAAAATAAAACTACTCCAGGAAATAACAGATACTTGAGAAATGAACTTAAGTACAGTAATGAAGTAAAGCTACTCCATTACTGACCACCACTGGTCATGAAATTATGCAAACTAGTCTGATCCATGTTAATATATTTCTATTTTTAACTTTTTTTTATGGAGAAATAAATAATAATAATAAAAAAGTAAAATGGCAGCACAATAAATGAATGTCACATGATTACATGCATCTGTTGTTCCTCGAGTGTCATTGATCTTTTACTTTTTCCTCAGTTTTACTAAGAATAATTTATGAATTATTAGATTGAAATGTAATTATTTTTCCTTATTCCAACAAACCTGAATGCAACTTTTAAGTGACTGATGATGATCTCAATCCAATATTTGTAAAATCAGAGTCACAACCCTGTTCCTGAAGACACCTCAACTTTGCAGAGTTTGGATGAATCTCTCTTATCAAACACACTTGATTCAACTCATCAGATCATTAGTAGAGCGATCTGTGATGTTAGCTGAGTGTGTCAAATAAGAAAGACCTCAAAATATACAGAAACAGTGCAGAGAAACACAGGCCTACTGTATAAAATAAAGTCAATAAAACAAAGACACTGTAAAATACTCACTTAATCTTTCTAGATGCTTTGATCACTGGCAGCAGCCTCAGAAGACATTCTTCTGATCGATCATATTTCCTCAGTTTAAACTCATCCAGCTCTTCTTCTGAGTTCAACAGCACAAACACCAGAGCCGACCACTGAGCAGCAGACAGAGAGACTCCAGAGAGACGGAAGAGATCTGTTCCGCTCAGGTATGTTTGTACTTCCTGCTCTAGTGAACGATCATTCAGTTCATTCAGACAGTGGAACAGATTGATGGATTTCTCTGGAGAGGGATTCTCCCTGATCTTCTGTTTGATGTATGCAGCTGTTTCCTGATTGATATCAGAGCTGCTTACTGTCTTTCTCAGGAGGCCTTGTAAGAGAGTCTGATTAGACTCTAGAGAGAGACCTAGAAGGAACCGGAGGAAAAGATCCCAGTGTCCGTTCTCACTCTGTAAGGCCTTGTCCACTTCTCTCTTCAGTAAACTGATCATTGGTGACCTGAACACATTCTTCAGTCCTGTGTTTTGTTCAGAAAAGGACAGCAGCTTGAATAAAGCAGCAAGAAACTCCTGAATACTCAGATGAACAAAGCTGAACACCTTCCCCAGCTGCAGTCCAGACTCCTCTCTGAAGATCTGGGTACAAACTCCTGAGTACACGGACACTTCTGTGACATCAATGCCGCTCTCTTTCAGGTCCTCCTCGTAGAAGATCAGGTTCCCTTTTTCCAGCTGTTCAAAAGCCAGTTTTCCTAGAGACAGAATAGTCTTTCTAGCCTGATCAGGATTGATTTCATATTTCCCATCATACTTCTGTGTCTTCAGTTTGGTCTGAAAAATCAGGAAGTGTGTGAACATCTGTGTGAGAGTCTTGGGGGTCTCTGCACTCTCTGCTTTACCCATCATCCTCTCCAGAACAGCGGCTGAAATCAAGCAGAAGACTGGGATGTGACACATGATGAACAGACTTCTTGATGATCGAATGTGTGTGACGATTCTCTCAGCCAGACTCGGATCATTTATTCTCTTCCTGAAATATTCCTCCTTCTGAGGGTCGTTGAATCCTCGTACCTCTGTGACCTTGTGGACACACTCAGGAGGGATCTGATTGGCTGCTGCTGGTCGAGAGGTGATCCAGAGGAGAGCAGAAGGAAGTAGGTTCCCTTTGATGAGGTTGGTCAGCAGCACATCCACTGAAGCTGATTCTGTCACATCAGACAAGCTCCGACTGTTTCTGAAATCTAGACGCAGTCGACACTCATCCAGACCATCAAATATGAACATGACTTTGTAGTCCTCATAATCTGCTGACTTTAATTCTTTGGTTTCTGTGTGAAGGTGGTTTAGAAGATCCACAAGACTGAGATGTTTCTGTATCAAGTTCAGCTCTCTGAAAGGGAGTGGAAATATGAAATGAACGTCCTGATTGGCTTTTCCTTCAGTCCAGTCCAGAATGAACTTCTGCACAGAGACTGTTTTTCCAATTCCAGCGACTCCTTTAGTCAGCACAGTACTGATGGGTTTGTCTTGTCCAGGTGAGGGTTTAAATATGTCATTGCAGTTGATTGGTGTCTCCTGTGTCTCTGGTCTCCTGGACACTGTCTCAATCTGTCTCACCTCATGTTCATTATTGACCTCTCCACTGCCTCCCTCTGTGATGTATAACTCTGTGTAGATCTCATTCAGACGTGTTGAGTCTCCATGATTGGACAGTCCTTCACTGAGTCTCTGATATTTATCCTGGAGTCTGGATCTGAGTTTTTGTTGATACATAGGCATCAGTTCTGAGCAAAGGAAATAATTGTTGTTATTGACAGAGGAATATTTTAGAAATGTATTTTTAGGTGTGATTTGGGAGATATTAGATTGTGTGGTGACATTCAGGAACATTAGTGACTGAAGACAGAAGGCTGATAATAAAAACACAGGCTATAATCTGCTGATCCAGAGCTCTTACTGGTCTGTAGTGTGTCAGCGAGGTCTGTCTGGTTCATCTTCCTCAGGAGGAGCAGTGTGATCTTCAGAAGCCCCTCTCTGACTCTGCTATGACCCTCATCATTATAATGGTCTCTTTCAGAGCATTCTGGGTAATCTGGACTCAGTAGTCTCTTAAAGCATTTTAACTCAGAGATGATTTTGTGCTCAAGCTCCTGAAATCATAGTAAATATTCAAACAATAAACCTGCATTCAGTCACAGAGAAGGTGAACCAAAGGATCAATACACAAGAGTTAAAGCATGAATATTAATATTAATAAACATCACTGAATTATATCAGACCTGCTAATAACTTCACTGTATGCTCAAACATCAGCGTCTACAGATATTGAGGTTAAAAGAGAGAGTTTGACTGGATTGGCTGTTTGTTAGATTGATGTTCATCTTTGTGCAGCGGTCAGGTTACATATGGATTCATCTTCTCTACTTTAGTGGACTTTGATCTGCTTTATAGTGTATTATAGTTAATACTTTTCTTAACACTTTTACCCAGAGGGTTATTGTGCTGACACACACACACACACACACACACACACACACACACAAAACCAACCTTAAAAATGGAGTCTAAGTTCTTCTTTGCTGTATGTGATTGCGGTCCTTTATGTTTTTGACTGTAGTTACAGAAATATTTAATATTTTAGTAATTATGTATTTAAAACACATTGGTAAATGAATGAATATCATAAATATTTCTCATACTGTAAACTAAACAACACCTCAGATCAGTAGATGTGTCTCCCGAGCTGAACTCAAATGACTGATTCATTGACGCGTCACTCTTGATGGACACACAGATGGGTTCAGGAGATTCATTCTGACACAGACTGAAATATAACAGAAATACAAACTGTTTCTGTAAATCTCACTCTGCTCTGACAGAAACACATTCACTGTTTCAATCTCCCTTTAATGTTCATCTTTCACTTGAGGAGTCTGTTGTGACTTGAGAGTTAAAAGATTAAAGTATTATATTTCTATGAATAAAAGGAATCTGCCCCATGTGCTCTTTTCATTCATATATTACAGAATAAAATGGACCAATACACACATATAGATAAAGACACAGACACATGCAGCAGCAACAGAGACAGCTGGTGACAATATCCATAACACACCACAGCTACAGTAAATATGAGACTCATAATATCTCACCTGGACTCAACAGAAGAGTCTTCCTCTCTGCAGAGATCTGAAACATCCATCCGTCGTTTTTTCCTCACAGACACATCCATGTGTTCAGATAAATCTGATTCACGCCCATGAATCTGACTATGAATGAAAATGATATTGTAGTGTGCATTTATTTTATTTATTTATGCTCCAGAATGAAGCGAGATGCATTGAGAGCAGTTTGAAAACATTTGGAATTTGAAGATCAAGGTAAATTTTACTTAATTGTGTTTCCAGAAAACATACAAGTATCTTCTGTTGCGTATGAAGGGCAGAACTAAATGGAAAAAAAATATATATATATATTAACAAACAGGGTTCCCACTCTTTCATGAACACCAGATTCAAGGACTTTTTAAAGCACTATTTTATTAAATCAAGCACCTTTGAAATTCACACCCCCAGCACATAACATCATGAAAGTCCTTACTGTACTTACCATTTCACTTACACTTAATATTTATATAAAGAAATGTCAGAGTAATAATGATGTTTTGAATGTGAAGGTTTTATAAAATTAAACCGTTTTAGACAGTCGTGTTTAAAGGACTTGAAATCCATTAAATTCAATACTGGTAATATTCAAATGCAGTTTCTGAAATATTGATAAAAAATGTATTACACTGGTTTTTAAAGAGGTTTTAAATTAAGAATGAATTTGTCTCAGCTTTTCTTTTTTAATAAAAAGCTGTTAAATGTTTTAATAAAATAGTAAAACCTGTTAACATTAAACATTTGCATATTCACTCAATAGAGACGTGCGGGGCATAGCCATCTTTTCAGAAGTGAGGGGGACAGAAATTACACACACACACACACACACACACACACACACACACACACACACACACATATAACATTACAAAATAATATAAAACATTACAATATAACATTTCTGTAATCAATATAGCCTACCAGTCTAAAGTTTTTTAATATAAGATTTTTAATGTTTTTAAAGAAGTCTCTTCTGCTCACCAAGCCTGAATTTATTTGATCCAAAGTACAGCAAAAGCAATTGTGAAATATTTTTACTATTTAAAATAACTGTTTTCTATTTGAATTTATTGTAAGAAGTTATTTATTCATTTGATCAAAGCTGAATTTACAGCATCATTCCTCCAGTCTTCAGTGTCACATCCTTCAGAAATCAGTCTAATATTTGCTGATGATCAATATTTAAAACAGATGAGTAAGTTTTTCAGTATTCTTTGATGAAAGAAGGATCCAAAAATCAGCATTTATGTGAAACAAAAAGCTTTCGCAAAATTATACCCTATACCTTTCAAAAGCTTATACCATTCAAAAGTCTATTTTTTTGTCAGTTTTTTGGAAAATAAATTATAGAAATGAATACTTTTATTTAGAAAGGATTCTTTAAATTGAACAGAAGTAATGATAAAGACATAATTGTACAAAAGATTTCTATTTCAGATTAATGCTGTTCTTCTGAATATATTTTTGGAAATATATTCAAATAGAAAAGTTATTTTAAATAGGCTAGTAAAAATGTTTCAAAATTGAACTGTTTTACTGTACTTTGGATCAAATAAATGCAGGCTTGGTGAACAGAAGAGAAAGTGCAGGGGACAAATTTCTGTCCCCCACGTCCCCCGCATAATGAAATCCATTAAATTCAATACTGGTAATACTCTAATGCAGGGGCGATTCTAGGATTTTGATTTTAGGGGGGCTCAGCCCCCAATAAGGGTATGATTAAAAAAATATTATTTGACTATTAGGGTAGGGTGGTATGCTACTAATCTTACTGCAATCCACTATTCCATTGTGTTCCCTGTATTTCATTTATGGGAGTAGGAGTACTGACTGAGCCATATACAACACTGTAATAAAAAAATTATTATTGGATGTGACCACTAGAGAATAGGGAATGTCGAATTTTTTTTTTTTTTTTTTTTTTTACAATGAAGACCTCCTGATTCATTCACTGTACAAACACACGCACACATGTTTCCATTAAGAATATAGACAAACCATGTATTAATGTAATTGTCTATTGGCAATATGATTAATCTGTTCTATATTTATTTCTATTTATTAAAAATAACAAAATGAATTATCAATTTGCAACTTCTATAAATCAAGTACAAATCTAGTATAAATAGTATAAATCAAGAAAATCAAAAATCCCTTTACGCTTACTCTAATTTATGTATCATGACACTCCTCCTGATTCATTATTACTTAATACAAAACTATATTTAATAATACAAAACAAAATAACTCCACATTCTCTCTCTGGGCCATCTAGTGCTTTCAGACAATGATGTGTGTCTTTAATCATTTCTGTGCATGGCTGCATAATGTAATGTCAAAATACATAATAATAATATGTCTGTAATCTTAAAAAGTAAATGAAAATAAATCATGATCGTTCTCTGAATCTAAAGTATGTTTTCATGGGTGTTAATCACTTCATTTTTGTAGGAATAAAAAACAACTATCACACAAGGGCTGAAGGTGAACGCAGCGAAACGTATTGGTATTGGATGAGAAACCGAGCCGTCCGGTGTTGCTCCCAATGCTCCAGTAACATTACATTATGTAAACTGCTATGCATTTATGACAAAGATCTGCACCGATGCAAATGTAATATCATAGCATTAGCAATCTATCAATAAATGCACGCACACATGACACACACCTTGTGCTCTCTGATGTTCGCTCTGCTCGGCCTAGTGACGCCCCTGCTCTAATGCAGTTTCTGAAATATTGATAAAAAATGCATTACACTGGTTTTTAAAGAGTTTTTAAATTAAGAATGAATTTGTCTCAGCTTTTCTTTTTTAATAAAAAGCTGTTAAATGTGAAATTATGGAGACGTGTCAAAATTATTTTGTTTTACTTTTTATTGTAAATCCCATTGAATTTGCACTTTCCCGGCATTGAGACTGATAGCCTAATTATCACTGCTTCTCCATAGGTTAATGCGCTAGACTTTGGGATTGGGTTCCCGCGGGACACAAATCTCACGGTTAGGGTAAAACCCCCCGCTACCGTGAGATTTGCCTATTTAAATACCCTGCATATTGATAGCTGCTCACTGATGTGGAAAATTATACAACGGGGCTAAAGACACACCTTAAGAAAAACTGCTCTATTCTCTGCGCCTAAAATATATTACAAAATAATACATACAAAATAATAAATACTAAAATATAATACAAAAATATGTTTGTATTGACTATTAACCGAGAAACTGATTTAGTGTAAAGATAATTAATTCAAGGTATTTGTTTTGTTTAAAAATCCTATAAATGTATGAGGTGGCAAGGGGGAAGACGGGGGAAGAGGCACCCCAGCACGGGGTAAAAGGCCCACACAGCCCCATAGATACAAATACTTAAAGGTTTAGTTCACCTAAAAATCATAATTATGTCATTAATAACTCACCCTCATGTCGTTCCAAACCCGGGAGACCTCCGTTTATCTTCGGGACACAGTTTAAGATATTTTAGATTTAGTTCGAGAGCTCTCAGTCCCTCCATTGAAACTGTGTGTACGGTCTACTGTCCATGTCCAGAAAGGTAAGAAAAACATCATCAAAGTAGTCCATGTGACATCAGAGGGTCAGTTAGAATATTTTGTAGCATCAAAAATACATTTTGTGCCAAAAATAGCAAAAACTACGACTTTATTCAGCATTGTCTTCTCTTCCGGGTGTATAATAAACCAATAAACCAATATCCCGGAGTAATTCATTTACTCAAACAGTACACTGACTGAACTGCTGTGAAGAGAGAACTGAAGATGAACACCGAGCTGAGCCAGATAACAAACAAAAGACAGACTCATTCTCGAGTCAAGAACCGTTTCTAACGTGTCCGATTCGAGAACCGAGGAGCTGATGATACTGCGCATGTGTGATTCAGTGTGAAGCAGACCGACACACAGAGCATCTGAACCGAACTGATTCTTTTGGTGATTAATTCTGAATTGATTCTGTGCTAGTGTTATGAGCGCGGGTAAACCGAAGGCTTGAATGAAGGGCAATCACCAATGACGGCATTACGTCGAGCGCAAAAGAACCGGTGAACCGTTTTCTTCAACCAGTTTATTGAATCGAACTGTCCGAAAGAACTACTGGTGATCCGAAAACCGATTCAACCGGTTCTTGACTCGTGAACGAGTCATTCGTTCATTCGTTATCTGACTCGGCTCGGTGTTCATCTTCAGTTCTCTCTTCACAGCAGTTCAGTCAGTGTACTGTTTGAGTGCATGCATTACTCCGGGATATTGGTTTGTTTGAACTCAGAGGGAGTGTCAGCCACATTAAAAAAGTTAACAGCTTAAGTCATTTGTTGATGAATGCGTATTGGAGACGCGAACAGTTTAAAACGATTCAGTTTGATTTGGTGAACTGGTTCAAAAAGATCTGGTTACTTCGAATGATTCGTTCGCGAACCGGATATCACAAACTGGTTTGTTTTGAACTCTCTCACAACAGACACGGAAGAGAAGACAATGCTGAATAAAGTCGTCGTATTTGCTATTTTTGGACCAAAATGTATTTTCGATTCTTCAAAATATTCTAACTGACCCTCTGATGTCACATGGACTACTTTGATGATGTTTTTCTTACCTTTCTGGACATGGACAGTATACCGTACACACAGCTTCAATGGAGGGACTTAGAGCTCTCGGACTAAATCTAAAATATCTTAAACTGTGTTCTGAAGATAAACGGAGGTCTCACGGGTTTGGAACGACATGAGGGTCAGTTATTAATGACATAATTTTCATTTTGGGTGAACTAACCCTTTAAGCTAAAATTATGTTTTTTTTTTTTCAAACAATGTTTAAGTTAATACTTGTTCAAAACAATCCCTTTAGCAGAGTTTGTACTATTTTCTGCACATTAAAAAAAAAAAAAAAATGTTCAGTCTATGCGTATAGGCGTTGTGGCATATTGGCGAAAAGAACTTAAATTGCACTTTCAGTTTTGATCGTACAGATAAGAGCAATACATCGATCGAATCTTTAAAGGGTCTACTTTTATTTGTATACACACATAATAAGAAAACTTTGTGCATTTATAAAATAAAGAAAACAATCAGAGTGCGCTGTCAGCAGCCTTTGTCTGCGTGATCTTCATTTAGAAATGCGTCATTAAAATGAACTGAAACTCAAGAAATACTATACAAAGAGATATGAGATATTTCTATAGAAATCTTGACGTGTACTTTTAAACTAAGCAAGTCTTATCGACAACAAATATTAAGTAATAAAGTAATCCATATGAAACCAACGCGATGTCCAGTCTTTCACGTCTCCCTTCACTAACTCTAATACGACCACGCCCACGCACTATAGATATATAATCATCCGTGTGAAGCATGCGGCGCGTACACATTATTAACATGGGCGCCGTATAGGGGGGGAAAGTTAGGACAATTCCAAGGGCCCCTGGCTGACATGGGGCCAACAAATAGGTAAAAACTAATTAAAAATTTGTATTATATTATACACTATATAAACCATCATCGAGTATATTACTTATTATTATTTACTTATTTTGGCAATAAAAGTTATTCTTTATTCTGTATCTGCATGAAATGGTTTGGTCCTGCCTTAGCGCACTCATCAGCGACGGTGTTTAGTTAGTTGCAAACAGTCAATCAATGCATGGCGCGCTAATAAATAATAAAACACGAACTAGCAATCTGAAACAATGGCCTCATCACCCGAAGGGGCAGGGATGAGGTGACCGGACGACCCGTTTTTCCCGGGAGTCACAAATAGTGGTCGATTAACTTAAAATTAATGAAGGCGGGGATAGGCGGAATCACGCTGATAGAAGGTCTCTCGCGCGCGTGCGCGCGCTCCATTTCCTCAGTTCTCATATACAGCACACGATCAGTTCTCAGCGCTCAAATACACACACAACAGTCCAAATGTTTATTGTGTAGAGTATCTCTCGTAAATACAGTAGATTATGGATTAAGTGAACGTGAACAGGTGTGTGAAAACTGAACGTGTGTCAGTATTTAATGCATGCCTTCCGTCTGAAAAGGACAGCATTCCAAATTAAAAACCTGTCATTAATTTTAACCAAACCAATTTTACCAATTTTATTTGTCTTATTGTGCTTCTTTAACACACACACACACACACACACACACACACACACACACATATATATATATATATATATATATATATATATATATATATATATATATATATTATAGTTGCTCCTTTTTCACTTCTGTTAAATGGATAGTTCACACAAAAATGAAAATTGTCATAATTTATTCAGGATTTTCCAAATGTATTCCTTGATTAAAATGTCTCATAAGCTTAATTGATTTAGTCTAAAGAGAGAAGAATTAATGATTATTTTAATTTGAAAACTACATATAAATTAGCTACCACTGTGTTAATGACTTAGCGTCATTCCAGGGACTCCAGGGAGGCATAAGTGCCTTTCACCCTGTTACAACTTGATGAACCACTGAAACGATTTTGGAAACATTATTTTAAGGTAAAAAAAAAAAAAAGTTACATAGTGTTGCTTTAAGGACATTTTTATGGTGGCTTTTAATCTTGCATCAACTAGTGAACTGCATACTGTATGCAGATTTGCATTTACAAATCACCAGCAGTAAATATTGTACTAGTACTAGTATTGAACTACGAGCAGCAAGACAGTTGCAAGCCTTTGATTAGAGTTATGTAAAGCTTTTGATGGGACAGTTAGGTCCTAGAGATGTGGTGACAACAGCTGCGCAGAGGGGGCCCAATTAGATTTTTGTGTCATGGGGCCCAAAATTCCTGGCAGCACCCCTGATTATTAATATCATGTTTTTAAATATAATGGTTTCATTCTAAACATGGTGATTATCTCCAAGGACAAAATATGGTATTTAGCATCTGAATCTAACCATATCATGTCAACAAATGGAAAAGTCAGCAGTCTATTTATTGGAAGAGGTGCTAGTGAGGCCAGTAGGGGGTGCTCACCCTGTGGTCTGTGTGGGTCCTAGCGCCCCAGTGTAGTGATGGGGACACTATACTGTCAACAAGCACCGTCCTTCGGATGAGACGTTAAACCGAGGTCCTGACTCTCTGTGGTCATTAAAAATCCCAGGATGTCTTTCGAAAAGAGTAGAGGTGTGACCTCGGCATCCTGGCTAAATTCGCCCATTGGCCTCTGACCATCTTGGCCTCCTAACAATCCCCATATCTGCTGATTGGCTTCATCACTCTGTCTCCTCTCCACCAGTAAGCTGGTGTGTGGTGGGCGTTCTGGCGCACTATGGCTGCCGTCGCATCATCCAGGTGGATGCTGCACACTGGTGGGGGATGAGGAGATACCCCCTGTCTATGTAAAGCGCTTTGAGTGCCTAGAAAAGCGCTATATAATTGTAATGAATTATTATTATTATTATTATTATCATGTTAATCATGGCGCCTTTAGTCGCTACAGCGGGGATGCTTTTTACCCCAAATTCCCTATATTTACATATTCTTTCGTAATTTAAAAACCGTTGCTTAAATTATCATAAACAAAACTGAAAAACATAAAGAAGACCTTTGTCTCAAAATATATGCATAGATTTTTTAGCTATTCTCCTTTGCTACTTAAATCTACAACATAAAAAAAAAAAATAATAATAATTTGATCAAGCAAGCACAGAATCAACTTTGCGATGCTGCACACGATCGCGTCAGAGATCAAACAGATAACCCCCCGTGTTTAGTTGTTTTTGACAGAAGCACATATTGGACAATTTTAGAAATAGCAGCATAAACAAAACTGATTTCAAATTTAATTCAAGCACTTTCAAGGACCTATATTAGTTTTCAAGTACTTTCCAGGCCTTGAATCCATAGGTCTGAAATTCAAGTACTTTCAAGAAGGGTGGGAACCCTGAACAAAATAAGAAAGTTTTCACCCCCCAACTCTTAATGCATCTTGTTTCCTTCTGGAGCATCAGTTAACGTTTGAACCTTTTTGTGACGAGTGGGGCGGGGCCGAGGGACGTGGGAGCGAGGCTGGTGGAGTGATTGGAGATGAACTACACCTGTTCGACCCACCGGTCTCGAGTCCCACAGAGGAGATGGAAGGATATAAAACTGGAGCGACGACAGTGAAGGACGAGAGAGGACCAGGCCTGGGCTTTTAGTTGTGTTTTGGTTTTTATTTGAGCGCACCAGTCGTCCGTGAGGGGCTGGTGCGCTGTTTTGTGTTTATTTTGTATTATTAAAATGTTATTTGATTGTGGTGAATCCACTCGCTACCGACCGCCCGCGATGTGGAGGGACGGCTGCCGTCCGTGAGGGAGCGGAGGAGTCGGCGCCGTTCGCCAGGGGGCCGGAGCCTGCTGTCTCCGTGAAGGAATCCGGAGGAGCAGGGAACAGGAGACTCCTGCCGGCTGCCCAAAACCGGAGGAGCCGTCGCCGTCCACCGGGCGGCGGAGGGGTGTCGTGCTGTCCGCCGAGGGCCGTCCAGTGCCACCGCCAGGCACCGCGGAGGAGATCGCCCAGCTGGTGGAGGGCCAAGCAGCAGTGCGTCTGTGAAGCGGAATTTTTTTTTTTTTTCTCTCTCCCCTCTCTCGTCTCTGTCGCTCCTCCCTTCCATCTCCTTTTCTCTCGCCTCGTCTGTCCTACCCCCAGGTTCCCGCAGGTTCCCGTGAGCAGTCCCCCCCGGAGGGAGGGTGAGGGAGTAGAGCGCAGTCTTAGGAGTACCCCCCGGGCTGCGAGGGGCGATGGGGGTATGTGACGAGTGGGGCGGGGCAGAGGGACGTGGGAGCGAGGCTGGTGGAGTGATTGGAGATGAACTACACCTGTTCGACCCACCAGTCTCGAGTCCCACAGAGGAGATGGAAGGATATAAAACTGAAGCGACGACAGTAAAGGACGAGAGAGGAGCAGGCCTGGGCTTTTAGTCGTGTTTTGGTTTTTATTTGAGCGCACCAGTCGTCCGTGAGGGGCTGGTGCGCTGTTTTGTGTTTATTTTGTATTATTAAAATGTTATTTGATTGTCCGCCGGTTCCCGCCTCCTTCTTCCGGATGAATACGAAGGTTAATGCATTACACTTTTTTAATAGTTGTGTTTGAGTCCCTCAATTGTCCTCAGTGTGAAAAGATGTATCTCAAAATCATACAGTCACTGCTGGAAAGGGTTCAAATATGCAAAGATGCTGCAAAACTGAAGAATCTGCAGGACCTTACATTTTTTTCTGAAGAACAGTTCTCAGTTTAACTGTTCAGAACAAACAAGGGACTCAAGCACAACCATCAGAAAACAGAAAGACAGTCGTGGATCATCAGGTAACAGCACACAGTATAAAGAACCAAGGGTTCCCAAACTTTTGAAGGGGGTTATTTTAATAATTTCAGCATTGTTTTGTGTTGTGGACTAAATGTAAACATCTTTTATGTACAATATCTTACTCATGACAGTACTAAATAAAAAATGACATGCATTTAGTATGATCTCTTTTATTTTGTTAAAATTATTCACATTTTCACAGATTCTGCAAGGGGTTCCCAAACTTTTCCATGGCACTGTAAACCCTGCCCTCTCCATGTAATCTAATGGTGAGACAAACTAAATAATACAATTTCACTTAATATATTTTGTTTTCAAAGATGATTTTTGTCATTTGATGTAGATTTTATGTAAGTTAAGTGTTTGCTTTTTTTAAATAAGTCTGGTTTAAGTTAGTTAAGTGATGCTATAAATACAGGAGTGTGATTATGATTGAGCTGAGACTGACAGCTTCTCTGAGTGAAATAAAGCACAAACTGACCTTTTCAGGATCTTCAGGAAGAGATCGGAGTTGCATTTACTGTACCTTATTTTAATACAAGCCACTTAAATGGCAATCAGCAGAAAAAAAAATTGGAGCAGTGAGGCTAATTTAAAAAAGGGTCAGGTGTGTGTGCTTGTGATCGAGTGTGAGTGGGACACGCTTCCACTTCACTCTCTACTGCGCCAACGCTCCACTCAGGACTCCTGTAGTTCTGAATGGAAACCGCGTTTGCCATAGAGACATGCTGCCGAGTGAGAGAGATGTTTTGCCCTACGAAGTGAAGAAGACAGCGGCTGCACAAGCAATCCCGCCAAAAATCAACCTACAGTAGTGTTACTCCTTGCACGGCTAGCCAAGCTTTACTCTTGTGGCTCACATGGCAATAAATAATACGATGATATGATAATGTAGTCAATACAGATATTTAATAAAAACAAGCAGGGCTATACCATAACCCATTAATAAATTCAAGCCATGTCTACATCGGACACGAGTGGCGTGATCCAAAAGACAATATAGAACCCAGTGATGTTGTCTACACTGGATGCGGCGTGATGTGATATGATCCCCATCAGTAAACTGATGCCTCGTTCTATTTATGACGAAATGAACTGACACTACGTTCAGATGATTTACAACTGTATTGTGGTGTCATGTTTAGACAGACTTTTAGTGCAGCGCACGACATCTCTCACATCCGGTGTAGACACAGTTAGGAGTGTCTGTTCTATTTACAAATAGTTTATATTTAAATAAATAAATATCCTAAACCAGCGGCATTACAAGATGGAAATATAAACTAGAATATATATATATATATATATATATATATATATACTTGCTCTGTCAAACGTCCATGATACTGACTCACTGCGGAGTTGGCAGTTTTAATCTTTACAGCTCTTAACGACGAGTGTGCACTTGGATGGTTAGATGCATGATGGGCTAGTAATTAAAAAAAAAAAAAAAACTTTAAGGTCTTTGCAGCATTAAGGTAATACTTATCTTGTCTCAGTTATAAAGTTGACTGGTAAATGATAAAGAATAATAGCCTTTTGTATTACATTGCATTACATATCCGGGATGACAGATTGATAAAAAGACATGCTATTTATGACTAGATATAACTTTTTATAATTTGTGGTAAAAGTGGCTCTCTGATTGACTCTGCGGCTCCCATGAAAAAAAAAAGTTTTCTAGTGAAGACCTCTGACAGACTTACAAACATTTACAAGCTGTATCCAGTATGATAAGAATGTTATGTAAGATTTTATGTTATGTAATGTTTTCAAGGTTTACAGTGGCAGGGCCTGCTATCGTGTCTTTTTTGCTTGTTGTTTCTGATTGCACTTTAACCCCAAGGGGGAAATCCAGATCAAATCACAGAAAATAAAATCAAAACAAAATAAAGCTAAAACATGTTTTGAACAACTTCTTTGTCATCTGAATATTGATTTTAAGTAGGGGCGGAAAAATGTATTTAAATCGTAAATCAGAATCTTTGTGAAAAAAATGTCGGATTTTTTTTTAGGCTATATCAACCAGCCCTAGCTCAGACTTTGGTCCCAAATAAGCACAATATGGCCGCAAGTATGTTGATCACAGAGTCAGTTATGAATCATCTCCGTTCATTTTCTCAAATCCACCTCTGTCTCAACAGCAGTGACCTGGACACATGAAAAACTCTTTCATCCTGATATTATTTACACAGAATCAGATTATTCACAAACAGCAAAACAAATTCAGACAAGCTCTGTGTTAAAATGAAAGTAAACGTGTAACTGACGATTTACAGACTTTACCTCCTAATGTCAGTTTTGAATCATCTCAGACCTCAGATAATAGTTTCATTTTCATGAGTCTTAAGTGTCGAACAAACAATAAAGTGTTTAAAATCTTCTCTTAGAATTTAAGTTAATTCTTTAATATTCAAAGTTATAACCCATTAATTTATTTCCTTCACAGGTGTACTCTGAGTGTTAAAATAAAATAAAATAACCAAATATAACTGAATCAATTAATGAAATGTCTGTTACCTCAAATTCAGTGAATCATTCTTACTCCAAAACAATTGGTTCTCACTGGGAAACAGAAATGACTCTTAAACTGACTAGTATGAAGTCAAACCATTCCCTTCAATTAACTCGTATGAAACACTATTAATCTCATGCTGTGTTTTTGAGCCCATAAATCTCAATTTCAAATCAGGACTCATGATGTTGTATCGTTTCAGTCAAGTCACGCCAAACTGCCTGAGCGCAAAGAATTGTAGCTAAATTATACATTTTATTGCAACGTTATATCATCTTAAAGTCTATTTCTCACCGTGTATCACAACAAAACAATGTGCGTCATAGTGATGGGAAGTTCGGATCATTTTACCAATTTGGACCTTTGAGTCTCGTTAAGCGAAATAAATAAATCTTTTTTCGAGTCATTTTGTTCATTTATACAGTGTATAGATGTAAATGTAATTTTCTAGTAACTCCCAAAGAATTCTCCATCACCATGGACGCTATTCCTAAAGGAGCTGTTGACTGCAGTTCTGGTGCACTTTGACGGGTAAAAGGTTGGAAAAACACGAGTTATGTGTTACCTGGAATGCAGCATTACTCGTTTGTACCCAAATGACTCTTAACTGAACTTGTTTCCCAGAAACAGAATCATTAAATTAATGACATTAATAATCAGTTCACTTGTTGCAAATGTTCATTGTCTACCTCCTTTCATTTAAACGAGTCAAAACAGATATCAAAGACTCAGTACTGCGATAATGTAAGTGAAAACCTCAAACTCGTTGGTGCACTTTTCTCCAAAAGATTCAACATCAACAGACCTAAGTCAGATGGTACTCACAAATCCTCCTCTGTATGTTCGTGTGTAAAGCTTGATAGTGGTCCCAGGTCTCGAAAAGGGCTCTTGCCTGTGAAACCAGTCCCAGACCAACCACTTAGGACAGATAGCACAAAGATGAATAAATGTCCGTGCTGTTTCTAAGATTGAAGTCCAAAGGGATGACGCACACGGTTTTGTTCTGACGCCCTATGGAAAGCTGTTGTAACTTTTAATCTATAAGCAATACTAGTATCTTTTTTCATGTTACTAGTACTTATTTTTTAGATACTAGTATCTTTTCCATGAAGTACTTGTACTTATTCATTAACTACTACTGCTTATTTTTTAGGTACTAGTGCTTTTTTATTAGGTACTAGTACTTATTCATTACATACTAGTACTTTTTATTAGGTACTAGTATTGATTAATTAGATACTAATACTTATTGATTAAATATAAGTACTTATTGATTAAATACTAGTTTTTATTTATTAGAAACTAGTATTTATTTATTGGACACTAGTACTTATTCATTAGATACCAGTACTTAATTCAATAGTGACTAGTCATTTTTATATTCTTACTAGTAACAAATTAAAATTGTTTGCTATTGACTTCAATGGGGATCTGTTATTGAGATATCAACTATTCAGTTTTGACTATTATGTATTCCACTAGTGACTTGTAGACTAGTACTTCATTTTTATGTACTAATAGTTGTTCATTGGGTACTAGTATGTATGTTTTAGATACTAGCATTCATTCATTAGATTCTAGTACCTATTAAAGGGTTAGTTCAGCCAAAAATGAAAATTATGTCATTAATGACTCACCCTCATGTCGTTCCAAACCCGTAAAACCTCCGTTTATCTTCTGAACACAGTTTAAGATATTTTAGATTTAGTCCGAGAGCTCTCAGTCCCTCCATTGAAACTGTGTGTACGGTCTACTGTCCATGTCCAGAAAGGTAAGAAAAACATCATCAAAGTAGTCCATGTGACATCAGAGGGTCAGTTAGAATTTGTTGAAGCATTGAAAATACAGTACTATACATACGACGTAACTGGACCAGACCATATTCATCGCAGCCACGTCCCAAATAACGTTCCAGTGATGTAACTTTGTGATTCCCATATCCGTCTTGGCGACGTTATAGTGGAACGTCGCTGGAACGTGATGAGTACGTCCCAGCGACCAAACTGGCACGTTATGAGAAAACGTTACTATAAAGTACCATATAATTGAATATTATGATTATAGTTATATAACTATTCCAATTCGTGACTTATCCAAATTGTCTAAAAAATTATTTGTTTGTTTCTGTAGATTTGAGGGAAAGATTAAAAACAAGGAGGTCTGGGAACGACTGAAGGGAACTGACAGCAGTGAGGGAAGGAAGTAATCACCAGAATGTAAGTTCTTTGAGAATGTGCATTCTCAAAGATGATTTGGATGATATGTGGTTGTGTCTAAAGGGTAATGATCAATGTTACAAGAATACTGATAGCAGCACTATTGATCCTGTAGCTTATATAAATGTTTTCAGTACCGAACAAGTCAGGAACCAAATTAGTACCAGTTCTTGAAACTCATCTCTACTTGTAATAGTTGTCTTGTTGCTTCTGCCCAGACTGTCTTTTCCCTGATGATAAATATATGTTTTAATTTTAAAGCAATAAATAATACATTTAAACTACTAGGTGGTAACGAATATATTTCCTTATAAGGAACTCACTGAATCATTGACTCAACTGGTGGCAGTCAGGCCCTAAAAAAGTGAAAAATGTGTTTACTTTTTGTGAAACTAAAGTTTCAGATCAATTTGAGAATTAAACTAGCATTAAAAAAGCATGAATGTGAAAAACACCATCAACACCAATAATGAGCAGATGACAATTTACAGGCCTGCCACTTGAGGGAGAAAACGGGGAATTATTACAGTTTTTTACGATTGTTTACACACTAAAATTAAAATTTCCACACAATTAGCAAAATTTTACTCCAATGAGCAAAACACCTCCACAGATTTGCACAACATTACACACAATGTCTGCTTCACCCTTTTTGCAAAACATTACACACAGTGATTTGTAAAACTCTACACACATTTTCACACCTTAGACACAGATAAGGATTGTGAGGTTACTTCCTTGTAATTACAAAGTACCGGATTGCCAATTACCACACTAATGAACGAATTGGATAAACACATCTACCAGGTGTGGAAGCACACATGTGCTAATTTGAAAACGCAGAACTCAGGTGTGCTATAAAAGGCAGCAGGTGAGTTCACCTGTCTTCAACAAAAATGGAAGGAGTTAGAAGAAGAAGAAGAAGAGTGAGAATGAGAGGGGGAGTTCAAAGAGGAGATGAAGGCGGTAGAGGTAGAGGAAGAGGAGAAGGAGGTAGAGGAAGAGGCATAGGTAGAGGAAAAGGTAGAGGTAGAGGAGAAGGAGGTAGAGGAAGAGGCATAGGTAGAGGAAAAGGTAGAGGTAGAGGAGAAGGAGGTAGAGGAAGAGGAGAAGGAGGTAGAGGAAGACACTTAGGTAGAGGAAGAGGTAGAGAAGGACTTGAAGAGGTGATAGAACCTGAACAAAGAAGACGAGGACCAAATTTGACTCGAGAAATCCGTGCCATGTTATCAACCATGGACTGACACTGATGGAAGCTGGACAAAGAGTTCAACCAAATCTCAGCAGAAATACTGTTGCATCAGTAATTCGGACATTTTATCGAGAAAACATGTAAGCTAACCACACAGTATACATTGAAACTGAAGCTTGTATAATCAATATTGTTTACTGTGACATTTGACAGTAGGCTGCATATATATATATATATAATCTTTTTTTTTGGCCAATAATTGTATCAGGCTACGAGAAATCCAAGCCAATATCATCAATGATGACAATATTTTCAATAACATCCAACGAGTCTCTCTGTCAACATTAGGTCGAATCCTAAAGAAAAATCAAATATACATGAAGCAACTGTATCGGGTACCATTTGACAGAAATTCAGAGAGAGTGAAACATCTGCGCAATGAGTATGTGGAGGTATGCATTGTTCATCTGACTATGGTGTGGTATCATGCACTGCTCATAATGTTCTGTCACAAAACAAATACCGTGCTATAGATATTGAATAGCATCCTATTTTCTTTAATGTGTTTCAGAGAGTCTTGCAAATGGATGCTGCTGAAATTCAACATGAATTTATATATGTGGATGAGGCTGGATTTAACCTTGCAAAAACAAGAAGAAGAGGGAGAAATGTAATTGGGCACAGGGCAATCACCAATGTGCCAGGGCAGCGAGGGGGTAACATCACCCTTTGCGCTGCTATCACACAAAATGGGGTCCTCCACCACAATGCAAATCTGGGACCCTGTAATGCAAATCTGATACTTGCATTTCTTGACCGATTGCATGAGATTGTCACAGCATTACACCAAGTGGACCAGACGCGGTACATTGTCGTTTGGGACAATGTCTCATTTCATCGGGCTGCTCTGGTCCAGAACTGGTTCCATGATCACCCTGATTTTGAAGTTGTATACCTTCCCCCATACTCCCCCTTCCTGAATCCTATAGAATAATTTTTTTCAGCGTGGCGGTGGAAGGTATATGACCTGCGGCCTTATGACCGTTTGCCCCTCATTCAGGCCATGGAACAGGCATGTGATCTTATTGAAGCAGCTTCAGTGCAGGGGTGGATTCATCACACAAGGCGATTCTTCCAACGGTGCCTTGCCAATGAAGACATAGCCTGTGATGTGGATGAAATCTTATTGCCTGATCCAGCCAGACGGAGAGACGGATAGTTACAGTATTATTGTTGCTTTTAAAGTAGTTTTCTTTCATTTCTGTTTACTTTTACTTTACTTCTCTTCAGAGTCAAAGTGTATGTACTGTCATGCAGTAATTTTTATTTGTCTATAGAATTTATTTGTTTACAGTAATTGATATCATTGTTGGTTGATTACTGTAACTGATTATGGTAAGAAATACTGTAAGTATTGAAATAAATACTTGAAATATTCAGTCTGCAGCAAGTGTTGTGCAGTGCTTGGTAAGATTATAGTAGGCCTACAGTATTTGTCTACATTCTCCTTATATCTCAAAACAAATCATGAATAATGTTGTGAGTTTCTCACTATTTTTGTCACCTAAATTATCTCTTACATACAGTAAGAATGTCTGGCCAAAAATCTATTTTTTTTTTTTTATTTTTTTTTTTTTTTACAAATGTGTTTTTTATTTATCACAGCAGTGTGAAACTGGCTGCAATAGTGTATGATCATTGATGACGGTGTTGGTTAAATGAAAACAAATAGCATTTTCACAAATATGTGTATATGTTTTGACTGAAGTGTGTCATTTTGCAAACAATCTAGGAATTTTGCTAATTGATTGTGGTGTTTGGATAATTGTGATTATATTTTGACAAAAAGAACTCTGTTTTCAAAATTGCGTGTATACAATTGAAAAAAACTGTAATCCCACATACACTGAACATGATTTCAGCAGCCTATATATATATATATATATATATATATATATATATATATATATATATATATATACAGACCAAAAGTATGGACACACCTTCTCATTCAAAGAGTTTTCTTTATTTTCATGACTATGAAAATTGTAGATTGACACTGAAGGCATCAAAACTATGAATTAACACATTTGGAATTATATATGGAATTATATACATAACAAAAAAGTTTGAAACAAAATGAAAATATGTCATATTCTAGGTTCTTCAAAGTAGCCACCTTTGACCAAATGACAACGAACTGGCGACGTCCTCACAACGTTCTGTGTTTGCTGGGCACCTGTGCCGCTTTACATTGTACTGTACAGCAATTTTACCCTTTGTCCTATAATAAAGTGTAGGCCAATGCATTTCAAAATTGTGTCTAGTACTATATAAATTACAAAGGTTTAATTGGCACCTTTATTTCAAACGACTGCGAACCAAATATCATCAAAAATATTTTTGGATGACTCGTGACCGCGGATCAACCCGCGCATCACTGGCACCTACCAACACATGATGGGTAACTCGCAAAGCAAAATGTTCCTTCGTGTTTTCCAGCACGATCCTATAGAAAGGAATTAAACAGTTCAAAAATTTCAAAGTTAAAGTTCATGCAAAAATAAATATTAAGACAAGTTTCAGTAAAATAAAAATGGTTTATAACAAAATCCAGCGTTAAAGCAGAACGCAAACAATCATATTTGGAACATTATAATATATTATAAGCACGGTTACTCCACCCGATGCTGCGCCGTGAGCTATTAATCTTTACCTGGAGATTAAAATTATCATTTTTAGATTAGATTTAAATAGAGTTAAACTTGTATTTTCTCAGTTTCCAGTAAGGATCAGATGACAGGAAGCTCATTGAGGTCGACATGTTTCAGAATTATGATGAAGTCAGAGAGTGGATATAGCAAGAAAAATGGGATTAGATCAGCAAACATGCATTCTTACAGTCCCATTAACAGTAACGCCTCCATGGTTATTTAGCATTTTCTGTTGATTTATATCTACTGGAAAATAGTCATCTATTCACAGATAGGAAATTTATCAGTGGTGGTGGAGGATAGGAGTCAAATATTGTATCAGAATTATGTAGCAATATATAGAGATGGATCCAAAGATCCTACAGGAAGAACATCTTATGCATGTACCATTCCCTCTTTACAAGTATCTATCAACAGAAGAACATCAGATCAACTGGCAGTTTATCAATCGCAGCAGCTCTGCACTGGGTAGAACAAGTTCAACTAAACTAAGTTATTCTGTGCTCAGATTCAAGTTCAGCATTAATATCCTTACAATCATTTTCATCTCGGACTAGGCATATAATATTAAATATATTCAACTATTTTCAGACTTCACAACTTGAATATAGTGGTTACATTTCTGTGGGTGCCTGCTCACAGCGGAGTTAAAGGCAATGGAATAGCAGATTCATTAGCAAAGAAGCAATAGGCAGAAAATACAATGAACATTTTATTTAGCAAAGTAGAAATAAAGACAATAATTCAAAGTAAAATCATCAGCAAATGTCAGGATAAATGGAACAAGGGAAACACAGGCTGACACCTTTATACAATCCAGAAAGAAGTGGGAAGGAGGAGGAGGAAAGGAGGAAAACATAATATCAAGATTAAGACTGGGTCACACAAGTCTAAATAAGACATTACATCATCTCAATGGAAAACATCCAACAGGTCTGTATGAGTGTTGTCAGGAGGAAGAATCAACAGAACATATACTGTGTCACTGCCAAAAATATATTACAGAAAGAGAAATATTCAGAAGGACACTACAGGAGATACTAGAGATGCCAAACAAATACTCAGTCAAACAGCAAATTGTAATTCTTTAATTGTATTCTTGAGTGAAACTGGGTTAATAAATAGATGATGAATTATAAAGAGAGAACTTATATATTTATTATTATTATTATTATTATTATTATTATTATTATATAGAATGATATCAGGTAAAATGGGCCATTAAAGTAACAGCCAATGACTGCAAAGAATTTCAAACTGTTGCCATAACAGTGCTTGATATTTAGAAATGATTTTATTGGTCTGTGGTTGCTAAGTGAGATTAGCAATTCATTCTGAGACAAGGCCAGAAGAAAGAAAGCAGAGTTTCCTGACATATCCCATCTTGCTCCTCAATAATAAGGTTGATAAATCAATAAAAAAACAAAAAACTACACATTTAGGAATAATGATTCATAACCCATGTCTTGATGGCCCCTGAAAGAGACAAAATGCTGATTTTGCTAAATTGCTAAGTTGTTCAAGCTATTGTTAAATTTTGAATGAAATTGATTGAAATTGATGTTTTGATGTAATTCAAATTGATGTTCTAATGTAATTTGATAGCAATGTTACACTGTTACATTTTAAAATTAAATATAATCAAATGTGTTTCATCAGAAATGTCTATTTCACTTTGCAGTGTGACTGGCCCATTTTTGCTGATCAGCCGGCCCATTTTACCTGAACACTGCTATCACAAAAAATCTGGGGCAGCTAATACTTCAAAACCTGTAGGGCCTGAACAATTACATTTTATTACATCAATTCAAAACAAAAATATTAAAAACAGTCCTTTTTAATCACAAGAACATGTTTCTGTTAGTCAGTCTGCTCCACACAGTATAGAAGTTGGTGGCAATGCACCTTAACGTTGGATGCCACCCGCCATAAAACAAGAAGAAGAAGATGTAACCCGCCGAATCTGAATGCAGTGCACTTTTAACATTGCTCAGTCGGAGCCATGAGTTTATCAGCATATGAAAACGTTATAATGAACATGTATGAAGATGGACACACAGATATGGAAATATCATATCATTTAATTCAGAGCGAAATATACGGAGATTCAGTTCTGAAAGAGGCCTTGAAAGAAAATGGGTCTCCGAGGATGAACTGGAGTTGGACGTTTCACAAACTGTTGTAGAGGTGAGATTTTATTTTTTAACAAATATTTAAAACTCTACAGATAGTCGTTCATGAATTTTTATTGTACATTAATAACCCTACAAATGCGGCATTATGATACAATGCTGTAATGTACAATAGTCACAGAAGTACCTACTCTACAGTAATTACCGAATCACAAATTAGACCGAATCTATTTTGTAATAACTTTATATGTCTACGAGTGTCATGTGATCTGTGTAGACACAGTACCACCATCTACCAAGATTCATACATTTCTGTGATTATACTGTCAATACTGGATACTGTAAGAACTGAATCAAAAAGACACGTAATATTTAATAAATAAATGTAATTAATTCTTTACTACAGTACTGATACAGGCTTACAGTCTAATTCAATTTATAGTTCACTTCTTTAGATGAGTGAGCCACTTTAGTTTGGCTTCCACTTCTTTGTTTATTACAGTTTTTTTTCCAAATACATCTGTACTTATGAAAGTTTCATTATGTTTATTATTATTCATTATGTGCTGTTATCCTGTTTAAAACTGAAGACACCTTCAACATGTCTCACATTAGTTTATTATCATAAAAATACATAATGTGTTAGCATCTACATTGTTAAACATTACATAATCATACATCAATGTGTATTTAGTATTTAACTTTCAAAAAATAGAGATAAATACAGCTGAAAATGACAAGTAGGTAAGTCTAGGGTCATTTCCTGGAGGTTTCCTGGACAATGTTTAGATTAAGCCCAGACTAGACGTTAGTTATATTAGGATTTTTAAGTCTTTACAAACATACCTTACAAAAAATAAACATTAGGTGTGCATTTTAAAACAAAACAACGGGATTGATATATATTTTTTTAAGATATCTCATTGCAAGCTGTTTTCAGGTAAAACAGCTTAAACTTGCATTTTAGTCCGGATAACTGCCCTATAATCTCTCTACAGCAGTGCCTCTAAAACTGGGGGCTGAATACTTTCTATATGTAATCTAATGAACTCTGTTTTGTTTCAGGGTGCACGTAATTTAAATCCTGTCCCATATAATGCAGAGTATGTGACTCACAAACTGCATATGGACCAGAATGAAAAACTTTGCATGTTTGAGGTGACCCATATCATAGCCATTGATGACTTTAGCAAAAAAATTGTTGGACATTCCACCATGCCAATAAAAAACAATTTAACAATTTATGAAGAGGTGTACAAGTAAGACTAAGATTTTCTCCTCTAATATTACCATATTTTTGGTCCATTCAGTGATAAGATCAAAGTTGAACTATATTTTCCTAGAAATGCTGTGCTTTCCCATGGGATGTGGGATCAGGTCAGAGTGGACCATGGTAGAGAATTTGATCTATCCTTCTTCATGCAAGATGTCTTGGCAGAATACAGGCATAACCAGCAACGACTGCCTTACCTCCAGACAACATCAACTAAGGTCACATTTTATTATTCATTATTATCACAGATGTCAGATTTTTACCACATATATACTGTTCTGAGCTATAAGCGATTGGCAACAGTAGGGTTGTATTTGTTAACATTAGTTAATGCATTAGCTTACATGAATTAAAAATGAACAACACTTCTACAGCATTTATTAATCTGGTAACACTTTACATTAAGGTGTCATTTGTTAACATTAGTTAATGCATTAAACTACAATGAACTAACAATGAGCAATACATTTATTACAGTGTATATTAATATTAATGAAAATAGTTATTCATTGTTTGTTAGTTAACCGTGCATTAATGTTAACAAATATGTTTGATTTTAATAATGTATTAGTAAATGTTGAAAATGTTGAATGCTGCAGAAGTATTGTTTATGGTTAGTTCATGTTACCTTTAGTCTTAGTTATTTTTAAAGGGCACCTATTATGCAAAATTCACTTTTACATGGTGTTTGACCATAAATGTGTGTTGGCAGTGTGTGAGCAAAACCACCCTAGAATGATAAAAATCCACCCAGTGGGTTTTTTTAAAATCTCAATAATTCATAAGCACTGTCTCAGAACGCCCTGTTCTAAGATTGCTCTCACTGTGACGTAGAATTGCGCTAAGCCCCACCAACGTGGTTTGATTGACAATCTGGTTTTGGCATAGACCCCGCCCTCGGTGATCTGTACACCATCCTCCATTGTTTCAACGACAGCCGCTAATGTCTCCTAAGAAACATAAGTGTTCTGTTGTGGGATGTAATAATGATCATAGTAGTTTTCACTTACTTCCGACATCAGAGCCACTGAAAACGCAGTGGATGGATTTTTATTTACGAAGGGAAGGCGCTAGTGATGCGCGGGTAAAGAAATTGTCACTTTATTTGCGGGGCGGGTTGGGGCGGGTCATTAAAAACAAAATAAAAAAATGTCAGCCCTTATTAAATATTTGCGAATATCTATTTTAATATTCTATTAGGTTATTTGATAAGGTTACAATATGAAGGTCGCCGCAACGTAAATTGCGTGATGTGCCCCCACTGCCCAGGCGTCACGTGACACGTCACGAAAGCGGCGCGCCAAACAGCTCCCAGCCTCCCACCGCCAGCTACAAAAAAAGTAGCTGGCAAAAACTGAGTTTTTACTGAGTTTTTACCTTTTAGAACTGCGAGTGAAGAGTTGGAGGGTGATACGTATCCAACTATTCAGCTGGTCGTGCTTTGGTTTTTTAAACTGAAGAAACACTGCGAGCCCCAATACGGTGATCCGGAGTACATGGTTTATATTCGGGCTCAGGCAACGCAGCTGCTAAACGAGAAAATGTCCATCAGCGTCACCCACAAGCTTGGAACGTTTCTTTGTCCCCGTTTTAAGTCCCTGAAGATGTTTCAAGCGGAGGAGAGAAACGCTGTATACGACCAGGCCAGAAAACTTGTCAGGGAATTATGCCGCTTACACCTCCAGCAAGTCTGAGGGAGCCAGAGCCGATGCCTCGAGGTGAGTATTGTAACACCAGCAAATAGGCTTTTTAGCTATAGTGGTCTAATGCATGTTTTAAAGGTTAAATATTGTTATATTTTATTTTTAGTTGACGAAGTCGAGCGAGTCAAAAGAAAAAGAGATGCGTTTAGTGAGTGGGAGGATGAAAGTGAAGTTGCCGCCGAGAAAGACGAGGTTCAGCGCTACATTGAGGGACAGTTCTGCTGGGACGGAGAGGACATTCTTAGCTTCTGGCAGTCCCAGTCAATCGCCTTTCCTGTGCTTTCCAAGCTGTCAAAAATGATACTCTGTATCCCGGCCACAAGCGCATCAAGCGAGCGCACATTCAGCTCTGCTGGCCGGGTGCTGGAGTCTAGGAGAAATAGATTAAACCCTGGTACAGTGGATGCCATTCTTTTTTTTGCACAGCGAACGCAAAAACGCCAAATGAACATTTCCATGTGCTAAATAATCAAAAGTTCATTGGTTATATGTAGCGTACTAGGTTGTAAATTGTTGGCCAGCCTATTAGATGATTACAAACGCTGCTTTGTAAATGTTTAAAAAATGTTATCACATGACCTGATAAATGGTTCATTTCATTCATTCATACTTAATCGTCTGTTGTTGTCAGTTAACAGGGCGATGTTTCTGCACTTTCAGGCTGTAATAAAGGCTGTTTTCATTTCCATTACAATGCATGTCTATTTAATGGTCGCCGGGGCGGGGCGGGGCGGGGCGGCGGGTTGTAAAAATAGATACAGTGGTGCGGTGCGGTGCGGGGCGGGCCAAATAATTTCATAAATGCGGGACCCGCGGGTTGGAAAAAAAGCAGACCCACGCATCACTAGAAGGCGCCACTCAAAATTCCAAAACACGTTTATGTTTGCGCAAATCATTTTTTGACTGTTTTGAGAACGAGGGTCAATTCAAAGCAGGTCTTGCTTCAAAGTTAATCCTCAAGTGTGGATCGTTGCCTTCTGTTCGCAATCCAACGTCACCTCCAGAAGAAGTAAGTGTATTTAATGTTTTTGAGAAAATAGTCATTTCAGTCGATGTCAGCCAATTCAATAACAAATGCGTCTAAAGTTGTTGTCGTCGTCGTAGAATGTCTGTGTATATAATTTAAACCTGGTTTGTATAGTGTGTATCCACACGTATAAATATATTTTTTAAGGATATTGTATTAAAAACTGTATGTTTTCTGTAAAGACAAGACATCAAAATTGCTATGTTTATACAAAGGCCAGCACATCGACACGAAGCTGTAGAACGAGGGATATTGGCGTGCAGACAGAAACATCACAGCTATGCAGTGTTGGTACACAACTGTCACTGAGGACGCTTCAAACACACCACAGGAGTATCAGTATGTTTATGATTTTAACTATATTTATATTATATAGTATACAATATAATATTATATAATTGTATTAACTAATTGTATTTTTATATGCACATTTTGAAATTCATTTTCTGTAAAGTTGCTTTAAAACAGTGTATTGTGAAAAGTACTATACAAATAAATTTGAATTGAATTTAATAGCCACGATAGAGAAAGTGAATCTTTGCTGAATTATATATTCCAGGTGTCCAGAAAGAGACAACATTGTCAAGTTTTGATGTTAGCACGAAATTAGTTTCTCATACAGCTGTTGCGTCTTCCACGCCCCTCAAGACTTCATCAAAGAGACCTTGTCTGGACCTTGAGGAAGATGAAGATATCCTACAGGAATGCTCTTCAATACTAACAGCACAAGAGACTGATGTCACATTTAATCCTGCAGAGGCAGACACATCAATAACAGCCAAAAGACTTGTCATAAGTTTATATTATATTTTAGAATAATGTTTGTTTTAATTATAGCATATCTAATTTTTATGTAGTGCTTATGTAAATTGATGTTTTTTTTTTTTTTTATTCAGAGCTCAAGAATCCAGCCCTATTCCAAAAATGTGTAAATATATTGTCTCTGAGACCTGCATCATGGAACTGTTTGAGCTGTGCCCGGTATGTCATAGAAGCTGTCATATAAGATCACAAAGGATTGAACATTTCTTCGTGTTGAACAACTCTGCCACCATTGTCAGTTCTCACGGAAATGGAACAGTCAGCCGATTTTGGGCAGTACTCCAGCTGGAAACCTTCACCTTTCTGCTGCTGTGTATCTCAGTGGTGCTTCATTTTTCACAATTGAAAAGGTATTTGTAAATGAAATAATTAATAGCTTTGCAGTTACATGAGACTAAACATTTATAATGTAAAATTTTTATGTTTATTCATTTATTAATTTACTGTTTACCAACTTTTCTCTATGTGTTGTCAGATATTTGCAGCTATGAAGTTACATCTTTTCAAGTACGACACCTTTAGTCATCATGCACAAATGTGCATTGAGCCTGCTGTTGTTTACAAATGGAGAAACTGGCAGGATGAGATGCTACAGCTGTTGGCTCAAAGGGAAAAGGTCATTGTTGGAGGAGATATGAGGGCTGACTCACTAGGTACATTGTGGGACAAATTTACATTGTTTTTTTATAAAGAAAAAAATATAGAATTTATCTTATAGACAAGGCACATTGTGTAATAAGAGATTATGTATTTTTGTTTTTGAAGGGCACTCTACCAAATATGGCAGTTACACAATGATGGACCTGGAGACAAACACCGTTGTTGATGTACAACTCGTCCAGGTAAATGAGCAGAAACCTTTGATGCAACGTCCTGGAAAACTTGAATGTTTTATTTTAAACGCAAAAAAGTAATTATATTTTAATCACTTGTCAGAGTAATTAAGTGGGAGGAAGTTACCACATGGAAAAGGAAGGTTTGAAGAGAGGTCTTGACTTTTTGGATGCTCATGGAGAGCCTCTGGACTGCATTGTTACTGACCGACATCTGCAAATACAAAAATTCCTCAGGGAACACAATGTCAACCAATTCTATGATGTCTGGCATGTAGAGCAAGGTAAATAACCTTACTACCATCATATCATTTTCTAGATTCTTACAGACTAATAATTACGATGAAACTGTATTAGCGGATGATTGTGTTAGCGGATCATTTATATATATATATATATATATATATATATATATATATATATATATATATATATATATATATATATATATATATATAATGATCCGCTAACACAATGTATGTATATATATATATATATATATATATATAAAGATATAAACACCACCATTACATTATATGTAATGACACATTGCTCTACTTATTGTTGTCACGATTATTAGATGGAGTGCCCATGAACTTCATTAGAGGGCACTCCATTCAGGACCATTCCACCCATCAACCAGCAGATGTCACTTGGACACTAGCACCTCTCATACTGTTGCACCACACCCGAACTACATTACCCATGAGTCACTGCATCACAATCACCCTGCCACACCTGCACCTCATTCATCAGCCAATTTCCTTGCCACACCTGCACCTCATTTACACGCACACATAAAAGCAGCACACTCACTCTCACTCAATGCGAAGTCTTGTTTAGCCAGTCTGACATTTCCGAGCGTTTTTCCCTGTGTTTGTTATTCCTGTTTTTTGACCTTTGGACTGTGTATTCCGACTCTGTTTCTCTGCTGCCTGTCCCGATCTCTGCTTGTTTTTGGTTACGATTCTGGTTATCCCTGACACACCTGACGCCATTCCTGATCTCTGCCTGTATTACCATTCTGTAACAATAAGTCGGAGGCGTTCGGATCCATATGCAGCATTTATTCCACAGAATGGTAATACAGGCAGAGATCAGGAATGGCGTCAGGTGTGTCAGGGATAACCAGAATCGTAACCAAAAACAAGCAGAGATCGGGACAGGCAGCAGAGAAACAGAGTCGGAATACACAGTCCAAAGGTCAAAAAACAGGAATAACAAACACAGGGAAAAACACTCGGAAATGTCAGACTGGCTAAACAAGACTTCGCATTGAGTGAGAGTGAGTGTGCTGCTTTTATGTGTGCGTGTAAATGAGGTGCAGGTGTGGCAAGGAAATTGGCTGATGAATGAGGTGCAGGTGTGGCAGGGTGATTGTGATGCAGTGACTCATGGGTAATGTAGTTCGGGTGTGGTGCAACAGTATGAGAGGTGCTAGTGTCCAAGTGACATCTGGTGGTTGATGGGTGGAATGGTCCTGAGTGGAGTGCCCTCTAATGAAGTTCATGGGCACTCCATCTAATAATCGTGACAATTGTGTGTTGTCATGTTTTACAACCCGAATTCCGGAAAAGTTGGGACATTTTTTAAATTTTAATAAAATGAAAACTAAAAGACTTTCAAATCACATGAGCCAATATTTTATTCACAATAGAACATAGATAACATAGCAAATGTTTAAACTGAGAAAGTTTACAATTTTATGCACAAAATGAGCTCATTTCAATTTTGATTTCTGCTACAGGTCTCAAAATAGTTGGGACGGGGCATGTTTACCATGGTGTAGCATCTCCTTTTCTTTTCAAAACAGTTTGAAGACGTCTGGGCATTGAGGCTATGAGTTGCTGGAGTTTTGCTGTTGGAATTTGGTCCCATTCTTGCCTTATATAGATTTCCAGCTGCTGAAGAGTTCGTGGTCGTCTTTGACGTATTTTTCGTTTAATGATGCGCCAAATGTTCTCTATAGGTGAAAGATCTGGACTGCAGGCAGGCCAGGTTAGCACCCGGACTCTTCTACGACGAAGCCATGCTGTTGTTATAGCTGCAGTATGTGGTTTTGCATTGTCCTGCTGAAATAAACAAGGCCTTCCATGAAATAGACGTTGTTTGGAGGGAAGCATATGTTGCTCTAAAACCTTTATATACCTTTCAGCATTCACGGAGCCTTCCAAAACATGCAAGCTGCCCATACCGTATGCACTTATGCACCCCATACCATCAGAGATGCTGGCTTTTGATCTGAACGCTGATAACATGCTGGAAGGTCTCCCTCCTCTTTAGCCCGGAGGACACGGCGTCTGTGATTTCCAACAAGAATGTCAAATTTGGACTCGTCTGACCATAAAACACTATTCCACTTTGAAATAGTCCATTTTAAACGAGCCTTGGCCCACAGGACACGACGGCGCTTCTGGACCATGTTCACATATGGCTTCCTTTTTGCATGATAGAGCTTTAGTTGGCATCTGCTGATGGCACGGCGGATTGTGTTTACCGACAGTGGTTTCTGAAAGTATTCCTGGGCCCATTTAGTAATGTCATTGACACAATCATGCCGATGAGTGATGCAGTGTCGTCTGAGAGCCCGAAGACCACGGGCATCCAATAAAGGTCTCCGGCCTTGTCCCTTACGCACAGAGATTTCTCCAGTTTCTCTGAATCTTTTGATGATGTTATGCACTGTAGATGATGAGATTTGCAAAGCCTTTGCAATTTGACGTTGAGGAACATTGTTTTTAAAGTTTTCCACATTTTTTTTACGCAGTCTTTCACAGATTGGAGAGCCTCTGCCCATCTTTACTTCTGAGAGACTCTGCTTCTCTAAGACAAAGCTTTTATAGCTAATCATGTTACAGACCTGATATCAATTAACTTAATTAATCACTAGATGTTCTCCCAGCTGAATCTTTTCAAAACTGCTTGCTTTTTTAGCCATTTGTTGCCCCCGTGCCAACTTTTTTGAGACCTGTAGCGGCATTAAATTTTAAATGAGCTTATTAAGTGGATAAAAGTGTAAAATCTCTCAGTTTAAACATTTGCTACGTTATCTATGTTCTATTGTGAATAAAATATTGGCTCATGTGATTTGAAATTCCTTTAGTTTTCATTTTATTAAAATTTAAAAAACGTCCCAACTTTTCCGGAATTCGGGTTGTATATTTAATTGCAATCTCCAGGAATTTCAAAGCAGCTGGAAAAAGTGTGCAAGTTGAAGGGTTTTGAGAAAATACCTAAATGGTTGCATAGTATAAAAAACCACATCTATTGGACTGCTGCATCATCAAGCAGTGGACCTGAAAGAGTGGCTAAATGGACGTCTATGCTAAACAGTGTTGGGAAGGTTACTTTGGAAATGTAATAGGTTACAGATTACAAGTTACCCTGTTTAAAATGTAATAGTAGTGTAGCTTTTTCAATTACTTTATTAAAGTAATGTAACTAATTACTTTTGAGTACTTTTGATTACTTTCTAAATTTGTGAAAATTAAAGAATAATAAATAAAAGCATATACATCAACTTAAATACAGATATCTAATAAGCATGTGACGTATTCTGTGTAATAAACTCCTGAAACATTGGTGTTTTTTTTAAACTGCTGTCTCTGTATATGATGATAGTTTTCTCAAAATAAGTAAAATGCACATGAAGTGACAGAGCAGTTCTAGAAATTATGTTTGTGTGCTCGTGTACTCCTATATTGAGATGGCAGAGGTTGAAAACACTGCGAGCTTCAGTAGGCCTATGTGTAGAAAATGAAACCATGTCTTTGCCATTAATTTACAGGAGGGGCAGACTGGGAAAAAAATTCAGACTGGAAAATTCAAACTCACACAAACAAATTCATGGACAAAACAATTTTTTTTGTATGGACCTGACATAAAAAAGGTTTAAATCTTTAATTTGGGGACATGCAAAATAATTAAAAGTTCTCTCCTGAACTGCACCTTCACTTCCATTTTTCTCTTCAGTCTCTTTATTTTGCCGTTATCCATCTCTCTCATGACTTTAATACTCAAGATTGAACAAAACTATACTTTACAATACAATACTCTACAAAACTACAATATCTTTATAGAAAAATCCTAATACTGTACACGAGTCATGTTTTTCCTTTACAAAAATTTACCAAGCTCTTATTAGCCTATATAAAAGTAAAATAACCTTGTTTTTTTTTTTTGCAAATGAATTTGTATTTATTTTAAATAAATACATTTGTAAAATAATTTTACATTTTTGGTTACCACAGTTAAACAATAGTAACCATTTTCCCTGGGTTTATAGTTAAATATTAAAATGTTAATTTTCGTAAGGGTTGTGTTGTTGTCTGTCGTAGCTCCCCCTAAACCTATTAAAAAAATCTGATTTTTTTTTTTCAGCTAAATTACTACTGTAACATTACAACAGATAATAATGATGTCCTTTATATAGTATTTTGAGTGATGACTGATGAGCAACGTGCTGCTGCTTGATTAAATAAATTAAAAAACAAAGACAAAAAAGCATCTTCAGATGAAACTGACCTGAAACCCTGAACAGGAGTTCTGCTTCTCTGCTCCAGCTGTCCTCTCTCTCTCTCTCTCTCTCTCTCTCTCTCTCGCATTGATTACTCTGAGTCTGATCCAAACCGTTTTGCGGAGGCGCGGAGAGCGCACGAGTCATGACTTATTAGAGATTTAATTATCAAATGGCGGATTCGCAAATGATCGCTTTAGAACATTCGGCAGGCAATTATACAATAATGATATTAAATAGTGGGGCAAAATCAGCTGTCAGGCCACCGGGAATTGTCCCGGTTCTCCCGGTGTCCAGTCCGTGCCTGATTTCCACAGACACGCAGAATGTGCAAGTCATATATTGCATTTTTGGGGCTTTATATTCACAGACACTAGTCGATGTCATGTTTTGATTCAAGTGTCCTGACCTACTTTTGATTTAGTCATCCAAAATGTGGCATATTCCGTCCGCGTTAGGCATTTCGTTTTTATGACTGGATTCTACGAGCCAGACTGTGTTTCCGCATCCCGGAAATTATTAGGGCGGTATGTCTCAGAATAGTCAGTGCAATTTGGGAAATAAATCAGTTAAATCTGTATGTGGATGTGTGTAAATATTCAAATGTAATCCCCTTTGTAATCGTAAAAAATTTCATAAGTAACTGTAATTTAATTACTCATTTTTTCTTAGTAACTGTAACTAATTACAGTTACAATAATTTTGTAATTAAATTACGTAACGCCGTTACATGTAACTAGTTACTCCCCAACACTGATGCTAAACCATATGCAAAATAAGCACACACATGAAGACAGCAATTTTCCAGCATGTCTACATGGAACAAGGAGAAGTCGAGACACAAAAAAGTGGCTAGCTGCTGGTATGTAGGCTAAAGAAGCAATAGTTACTTTTAAAAAATGTACACAGATCATATAGCTTGCCTTTTTTTATTTAAAATTACATATCACACTATAGTAACACTTCCAATAATTTAGGAACACTGCTATATTTCAAGTTGGAGAGAGTTCTCTCCAACAAGAGAATTGTGAAGGATGTTGTCAAGCTAAGTCCGCACTTCCAGACTTCTTCTATCGAGGTTTTCCACAGTGTAATACTACGGTTTACACCAAAAAATTTGTTTTTTCCATTTCTGGGAATGTTGTGCAGGTAATGTTATTGTTGTAAAAATAAATTTACTTTTACATACACTGTAGACACTGTATGTTGAAAATGTATTTATTGCTTACGGACTATACCTGCACTACATTACAATGAGAATGCCGGGCGTCCTCAAGCCACAACAGCAGCTGCTCGACCGGTGTTCAAAGTGACCTTTCCAAAGGCCAAGAAGGGAGAATACCGGCTCAGAGAAGTTAAGACACAAGCAACATTCAGTATGTATAAAATGAGTTTACTTAACAAATTTACTACAGATCTTTTTTGCATCGTTTCTTACAAGCTATTTGAAAACTCAATATTTTACTAATTAAAAATAAAATAAAATGTTATATTGCACAGGATATGTGGATGACCTGCTGGACCTCATATTTGATAAAAGTCTTTGTGGATCCTGCACCATATGTGGATGATGTTTTGAGGATACCAATACCACCAGCATTGTGTGCAGAGTATGACCGGCCAGAGAAGGAGGAGGCCATCTGTAGTAGGGTATCTCGGTTTAATCAATAGGTGGATCGAAAACCTACATAACTACCCTGGGCATCAGGAAACTCTCTTTGAATCCTCAGGACCACACAGGCTGGAATCACAACTCAAACTTTTCGTCCAAGGAAACCCCAGCACCAGCTCACAAAACTCCGATAAGCTAAAAATCTGTAACGACTAACGCACACACACACACACACACACACACACACACACACACACACACACACACACACACACACACACACACATACACACACACACACACAAACACACACACACACACACACAGACACACACACACACACACACAAACACACACAGGCACGTTCTCAAAACAGGGTTCAAGGATTTTTCTGTGTTTTTTTCTTTCAAATATTTATCATTTGTTGTCTGGAGTTGAAATATTTGATATTTAATTGATCATGGTTCTATTTATTTTTGGAGGAATGTCCTTTTATTAAAATTATTTTATTTCTAAACTCATTTGTACAGTTCAGTGTCTTTATACATAATGTAAATAAAAAAAATGTATATGCAAGTTGTTGTGAAATTATTTAAAGCTATAATATGTTTTGTTTTCACTATAATTTCCTTTGAATATAACCCAGGAAATATTAGACTAAAAATTCAAACATTTGTAATATTTATAATAAATAGACATGACTGTTGTACTCCACGAAGTCGCAGGGGACCATAGTCAGCCCTGTAAATGTTAAAAGCGTTTTGTAACGAAAACACATTGAAACAAACTGGATCCATTTCGGGATGGTCTACCATACATGATGGAGTGACTTGAAGTTGTTTCATCAGTCTTGTAACCTTTGATACAACAAATAGCGTCAGACAGTTTTATGTCACGTATTATTTTTTTTCAACAATTACAAATGTAAATAAATTAATACCTGTTCTATCTCCCTGCAGCATATATTTTCTGGTTCTGTAGCCATCTTCTCACATTTGCCACATAAGCACCTGTACGACAAGTAATGTCAACATGACGCAACCATTCCCTCGCATAAATATAATTTTGTTTGTACTTAGCAAACGTTATCACAGTATTTGTCTTTGTAGTTTCAAAAAATTGCGCGAACGTTATCACAGTGTGTGTGTGTGTGTGTGTTGCACATCCATAATTGCAAAGGGGACGCGATTAAAACTATAAGTATTTATGCATAAATGTCTCAAATAACCATTCAGAGACGTCCTGCTCCATCCTCAATTGTGTTTCTTCTGCCGGAGTCTCTTCATCATCTGGATCTGATTCCGGTTCAAACATGTTCGGCTGAATACCATACAAAACAGCGGCTCTCTCACTCTCAGCCCTTCTGCTTCTACCGACTGTTATTGCCATAGGTATGCAAGTTACGCCCTCATCCAAAGGCAGGGCGGGGATATGCAGCTCATTTCTATTTAAGGCGGTACACACCAAAACAGCTCTTTTTAAAACAGGCCCCAAAAATGACATTTTCAAATGGTTATAATAAATCAACTGTGGGGTATTTTGTGCTGAAACTTCACAAATACATTCTGGGGACACCCAAGACCAATATTACATCTTGTAAAAAGGGGCATAATAGGTGCCCTTTAATGGAGCTCCCCTGTTAGTTATGCATTATAAAACATGTTTACAGCAAAATCACAAAGACTGGTAAATGGTATTTTCCGTGTATCTTTAACAGGATAAATTTGATGTAAAATTTTAAATGAAACTTTTGTTTTATTATTAATACAATATTTATAAATAGTAGTATTTGCCTTTTCCCAATTTAAATCACCCATGGTTGAATACCAAAAAAACGTTGCAGCAGGTCGAACAGAGCATTAAATTTGATTTCTAATATATTTATTGGTGTATTCTTTCTTTGCAATGTCTGTATCTCCAATAAAAATTCTATTAAATTCAGCACTAATATCTGTAAATGATATGTGTTTTAGAATTTGAAGTGAACCTGTAGGGATTGAATCAAATACAACTGCGTATTCTTTTGGTGTCACTGGGAAGTTAAAGTTCTGAAGAAATTCTGAATATGACATGAGCAAACCATCTTTGTTCAATAACTGTCCTACAAACAGAATTCCTCTATCAAACCATGGCTGACAAAACAGAGACTTCTTTTTATAAAGAAGATAGAAGACAGGGAAACAAATAATACTGTTATTGCATCTGATAGTTTGTCTGCAACTATGAGTATTAAATCTGGCAAATCATTATTTAGATCCAATATCATCAATGATATATTCCTTATGTTATACAGGGTGGAGCTAAAGGGTCTATCCACATGCTTTATTTGGGTTCCTGCTCATGTCGGTGAGGAGGGGAATGAGCAGGTGGATATGCTGGCCATGTAGACTTAAAAACCCCATTAAATAAAGAAGAAGCCAAGTCAATTATCAGGAAGTATGCACAGTCTGTTTGGCAAGGGTATTGGGATAACAGTGAAACTGGAAGGCATTTATATAATGTACAGAGACAGGTTGGTGCTGGGAGGATGGTGGGCTGGAAACGGAGGGAAGAAAGTTTAATAACTCGTCTGAGAATAGGTCATACAGGTCTAAACCTTTCATTGCATAAAATAGGTAAGCACCCAACTGGGAAATGTACTTATTGTAATCAACCAGAAACAGTGGAACATGTTCTTCTTCAGTGTAGGAAATATAATATTAATAGGGAGCACCTCTTTCAGTCACTACGGAAGGCAAAACATCATGACGTCACTGTCAGGTCTCTTGGGAAAAACAGCAGGTCAGATATACTGTTATATAATTAGGTTTCTTAAAGAAACTGAATTAATTAAAAGAATCTGAGTCTAATAAGTATTATTATTTATTTACTTTTTTTTTCTCCTGCTTTATCTCTCGTTCCACACTCCAGTCCAGTTGGTGGCGGTAATGCACCATTAAATGGTTTGCCAACCGCCATTAAACACAAGAAGAAGAAGAACTGCGTGATACGCGTGCACGCGAAGGGAAGTGCGATTTGTCCCGGGGAGTCAGATTTTGGTACAACACCGGCATGTAACATTCTCGGATCAGCCCATATTTATTCTCACATTGTACAAGCTGCGACCATGCAAGCATCTGCGATTTTCCCCCAAGAGGAAAAAATAAATAAATCACCTGTTAGCTTGTACAACCGCAAAAATTGCCCCGTGTAAGCTAGGGCTGTGCAATTAATCACATTCAATTGTCGTGCATATCTCGTCAGTAAAGCCGTGATTAGAAGTAAATCACCATCACTGCTTTCAGCGGCTTTCACTACACAGAGCCGTAGTTCACTGACAAACCAGGTGATATCTGCGATGATGAGGGCGATTTTGCTTAATTAGCCTTTCGCCGGCCCCTCCCCCAAAACGGCCATTGTCCAATCACACATCATAGCAACCGTTACTATGTGAGGCAGTTCCGACAAACTTTGACTCCCAGCAAGATGGTGAAGCGGTGCGCCCACGGCGTTTGTAAATCGGACACTGGAATAGAGCTGTAATCGGGCCTTAAAAGTTAGGCCCGACAGGACCCGAGCCTGACAGATTTCGGCCCGAGCCAGATAAGTACATTTTGATTGACAGCTTTTTAAAAGCCCGAACCCGTTTACAGCCCGACATTATTCAAATGTACGCACGCACACAGCTCTTTTGCCTTTTGTCAAGAATGAGTCATTTATACATGTTTTAACATAATTTATACATGACTAACGTAATAGACCACTTGGAAGTTTGAACAAACAAATATAATAAGTCCTCTGTGACATCGTAACATCTCAGAACTCTAAATAGCCCTAGGTATAGACTCATTTAGCCTATAAATAGGCCAACGCACCAATAAAAACGAGTCTTTCTTAAAAATGTTAATTAAGATAAATTCTAAATTAAGATGGGTATTTGGCAATAACACAATTAATTAAGATAAAGACTCTGCATTATTTGCTTCGCCATAGCAGCTGAAATTTAATAAAAGAATAATGCCAACATTAGCCTATATAGGTTAGCCTATATGTCTATTATGAATTTAAGACTCAATTATTATTTAGTTATCATTTTTAAAACCTTTACTCACCAAGATAAAAATAAAAATAGCTACTCGCAATAGACAATAATAGACCATAACATATGAAAGAGAACTTTCCCGCCAGTGCAAGAGCATGACTGGTACACAAGGCTGTGCTGGTTGCATTAGAGGTACAGGTCATGGTGTTTCTCAGATTTGCTTTTTTTTCCCTCCACGGCATACTGTAACCCCTTTTGCCTCGATCTGGAGGATATCGCGGAGGTATTACTCCAAAAAAGGTCACTGACACGCACGGGTATACCTCTTCCCGTCATGGCAATCTCGCGCTGTTCGTGTTTGACCATTTGTTTTTCGGAAGTAGCAACAGTAACTAAGGGGGGCGGGGCTCGGCGAAAGGCTAATTGTCAGTGAACTATGGCTCTGTGTAGTGAAAGCCGCTCAATCTGAAAGCAGGTGATGGCTATTTACTTCTAATCACTGGACTGGCTTTACTGACGAGATGCGCATGACAATCTAAAGTTGTTATTTTAACTCTTTCTATTAATTTTTATTTTTTAAGATTGCTGCGTGGTAATTATAGTGAGCTAGCAATGTTTAAGTGATAACTCTAAAAAAGGATTAACGTTAGTTCACTTCTGAATTAAAATTTCCTTATTTTTGAGGAAAACATTCCAGAGTTTTTCTCTATAGTGGACTTAAGTGGGGTTCAATAGGGGAAAGATCCAAAAAATTGCAGCTCCAGTGCAGTTTCAAAGGGCTGTACACTATCAGCTGAGGAAATGCTTGAATTTTTTATCTGTTTCCAACTGAACTGCACAGAGTACGTGTGCGCAGTGCAGAGCTATGCAAGACAAGCATTTGAGGACAAACCCAAATAATTGTCATTCCTTTTTTTTTCTTTTTAGGAAATGACCGATCGTTTCGTTAGATAAGACCCTTCTTACTCGTCTGGGATCATGTTTTGAAGATGCAATTTGGACCCCACTGATTCCACTATAAAGAGAGAAACCCTGGAATGTTTTCCTCAAAAACCTTAATTTTTTTTTGACTGAAGAAAGAAAGACAATAAATAAAGGGAGTAAATTAATTTAGACGTGAGCTAATCCTTTAAGACTGCTTGCATTTATGTGATCAAATATGAAGTTAAAAGTAATATTGTGAAATATTATTACAATGTTAAATAATTATTTTCTGTTTGAATGTATTTTAAGATGTAGTGTATTCCTGTACATTTTCAGCATCATTACTGCAGTCTTCAGAGCATGATCCTTCAGAAATTATTCCAAAATGCAGGTTGAGTGCTGGATTTATTTTGGTACTCAGTTATCAATAATGGTTCTTATAAAAAAAAAAAAATTGTATTGATTTTTATGATTCTTTGGTGAACAGAAAGTTCAAAAGAACATAATTTATTTGAAATATATATTTGCAACATTTTTACTTCTATCAATTTAATGGCTATATGCTGAATGAAAACAGTCATTTCTATTTAATAACACACATATCAAACATTTGAATGGTTGTATATCATTATTTTTGAATATATTAAAGAGTATAACTGTTTTAAATATTGATAATAATAATCATAAATGTTTCTTGAGCAGCAAATCATCATATTAGAATGATTTCTGAAGATCATGTGACACTGAAGACCGGAGGAATGATGCTGAAAATACAGATTTGATCACAGAGATAAATAACATTTCACAATATATTCACAAAGAAAATAAATATTTTAACTGATGATAAGTCTTTTACATTTTTGATTAAAATATTATTTATTTATGTGATGGAAAAGCTGAATAAATAACTTTTTATTCATCAATAAATCATAAAAAAAGTATCACGTCAACTCAAATTGTGAAACTCATGTATTAAATTCAGTGCACACAGACTGAAGTAGTTTAAGTCTTTGGTTCTTTTAATTGTGATGATTTTGGCTCACATTTAACAAAAACCCACCAATTCACTATCTTAACAAATTAAAATACTTCATAGCCCATAGATTCTCTCTGGAGTTCAGGTCTGGTGAGTTTGCTGGCTAGTCAAGCACACCAACACCATGGTAATTTAACCAACTTTTGGTGCTTTTGGCAGTGTGGGCAGGTGCCATATCCTGCTGGAAAATGAAATCAGCATCTTCAAAAAGCTGGTCAGAAGAAGGAAGCATGAAGTGCTCTAAGATTTATTGGTAAACGGTTGCAGTGACTTTGGTTTCCAAAAAACACAATGGACCAACTCCAGCAGATGACATTGCACCCCAAATCATCACAGACTTTGGAAACTTAACACTGGACTTCAAGCGACTTGGGCTATGAGCTTCTCCAGCCTTCCTCCAGACTCTAAGACCTTGGTTTCCAAATGAAAACAAAACTTGCTCTCATCTGAAAAGAGGATTATGGACCAATGAGCAACAGTCCAGTTCTTCTTCTCCTTAGCCCAGGTAAGATGCCTCTGACATTGTCTGTGGTTCAGAAGTGGCTTAACAAGAGGAATACGACAACTTTAGCCAAATTCCTTGACACATCTGTGTGTGGTGGCGCTTGATGCCTTGACCCCAGCCTCAGTCCATTCCTTGTGACGTTCACTCAAATTCTTGAATCTATTTTGTTTGACAATCCTCATAAGGCTGCGGTTCTCTCGTTTGGTTGGGCATCTTTTTCTTCCACTCTTTTTCCTTCCACTCAACTTTCTGTCAACATGCTTGGATACAGCACTCTGTGAACAGTCATCTTCTTTGGCAATGAATGTTTGTGTCTTACCCTCCTTTTGAAGGGTGTCAGTGATTGTCTTCTGCAGATCTGCAGTCTTCCTCATGATTGTGTAGCCTAGTGAACCAAACTGAGAGACCATTTTGAAGACCATATTGAAGGCATTTTTGAAGGCTGCAGGTGTTTTGAGTTGATTAGCTGATTGGCATATTTTAATTTGTTGAGATTGTGAATTGGTGTGTTTTTGTTAAATGTGAACCAAAATCATCACAATTAAAAGAACCAAAGACTTAAACTACTTCAGTCTGTGTGCACTGAATTTATTTAATACACAAGTTTCAAATTTGAGTTGAATTACTGAAATAAATGAACCTTTCCTTGACATTCTAATTTATTGAGATGTACCTGTACCTGTTATAACAGTCATAGTCCTATATCAATGCTATAATAAGTCTGTGTGTCATTTTGGCACAATCTGCTTTTCATCTCAAGTCGGTGGATAAAGGAAGTGTATGTGTGACACTGTAACGTGCACTAATTTCCACAATGGAGCTTGTTAATAAACTGAGACTCTTATACATAAGTCTTAAACCTTGCCTTCGTTGCTTTCTAATACTAAATTAAACTAATACATTCATAAAATATGTATAATATGCAATTAGTTGTGTATTTTTTTATTATATAAAACAGGTGGCAGCTTTCCCCTTGCTTTTCTTTGTTGTCAGTTATTATTAATAAGTTCAATTTACACTGAACTTCAAATTCAAAAAGTTTTCACCCCCTTAATTGTGTTTCCTTCTGGAGCATCAGTGAATGTTTAAACCTTCTGTAATAGTAGTGTTTGAGTCCCTCAGTTGTCCTCAGTGTGAAAAGATGGATCTCAAAATAATTGAACTCTTGGAAAGAGTTCAAATACACAAATGCTGAAAAAACACAGAATTTGTGGGAGCTGAAGTGTTTTTCTGAAGAACAGCAGGCAGTTTAACGGTTCAGGACCAATAAGGGACTCATGAACAACGATCACTTAAAAAAAATTCAGCTAACAACACAGTATTAAGTACCAAGTCTATGTAAACTATCGAACGGGGTCATTTTTATAAAGTAAACAATTTTCTCTTGTGGACAATATATTTTATGTGAAATATCTGATTCAGGCCAGTACTAAATAAAAAATAAAGATGCATTTTGTATGATCCCTCTTTTGTCAAAAATGTTCAACATTTTGTAGATTTTGCAAGGTGTATGTAAACTTTTGACCTTATATGTGTGTGTATACAGTATGTGTGTGTGTATGTACAGTATGCATGCATCCGTGTGTGTGTGTGTGTATGGCAATAACATTTTTGTCCATATGTCATGTTTTTTTTGCTTTGTTTTTTTAGAGACAAATGAAAAGGAGGGAACTGTCTTTAAGTTGTGGAGTCAGACAGAGGGCTCACATTTACCTCAAAAACAGCATTGCAGAGGACTCTATTACTACTAGAACCAACTCAAGCACACAATGGTGACACATTTATAAGAACATTTCCCTGTGATATAAACATTTCCCTGTGGTAATTATTCAGATTGTTCTCTTTCTCATTGTGTAGCACTGGTTTAAAGGGTTTATTCACCCAAAAATGGAAATTCTGTCATTAATTACTCACCTTCATATCGTTCTAAACCTGTAAGGTCTCCATTCATCTTCGGTACACAAATTAAGATATTTCTTGAAGAATTTCGAGACCTCTCTGACCCTTCAGCTGACACATAATAGCATGCGCTGCTCACGGTCAGTGCATGGATCCTCTCCAAAATAGCACCATGGTGAAATCAAGCAGACAATTTGTTGAATAAAGTCGTTATATATATATATATATTTTTTTTTGTCGGGGGGTGGTACAAAAAGTATTCTCGTAGCTTCGTAAAATTATTGTTGAACCCCTGTTGTCACATGGATTATTTAACAGATCTTCTTGCCACGTTTCTGGACCTAGATCGTGATAATTACATTGCTGTCTATGGGAGGGTCAGAGAGGTCTCAGAATTCATAAAAAATATCTTAATTTGTGTTCCAAAGATGAACAAGTTGTCTTACAAGTGTGGAACAACATGAGGGTGAGTAATTAATGACAAAATTTTTATTTTTGGGTGAACCTATCCTTTAAGCTTAGTGAATATTATGTACAAGAAGCACTAGAAGTAGAGACTTATACTGTCACGGTTCATGAATTCACTCTCTCTCTTTCGTCTAGCGTGCTGTTGTGTGTGTGTCTGTGGGCATGTTCACTGATCAGCGATGATCAGCAGCGCCAGCTGGTTTCAATTGTTTGTTCCTATATAAGTTCAGTAACTTGTGTTTCATGTTGTCAGATCGTTGGTTCTCCCCGGTGTGCTCCCGTGCTGTCCCTGTGTTCTTAGTTCCTGCCTAGTCTTCCTGTCTACGTCGTTCGTTCCTGGATCGTCACTCAGCACTGGATTACAACTTCTTCACGAGGATTACTCACTCACCGGGATTCAAGGGATCATCACTGGACCAAGCACCACCACCTGTTGTCCACCGAAGTCCCTGCGTCATCTGTCAATCAGCCTTGTGTCCGCCCACCTGTGTTCTTGCTCATTATCTGACTCTTGTGCTGTTTGTCAATAAATACGCCTTGCGTTTACATCCTGTGTCTGTCACACGTTACAGAACGATCTGACCATTATGGATGTAGCAGGCGCTTCCACGTGGGACGAGTTTGCGGCTCGAAGTATCGCTAGAATGGACACCCAGGAGGGGAACATCTCCCTCACAGGGAGGGCGGTCCAAGCGCTTGTGACGCAGGTGTCCGAGCTTACCCAGCAGATACAACAGCTACGAGTCTCCACTGCGCCACCCACACCGCCGACTCCACCCCCTCTTCCAGAGCCGCGGCGCGAACCGAGACTACCGACACCCGAAGGTTATTCAGGTGAACCAGAGTTTTGCAGAGCCTTTCTGACCCGATGTTCTATGCACTTTGCATTACAGCCTCAGACGTTCAACCAAGAGCGTTTCAAGGTGGCGTTTGTGCTGACACTACTCTCCAGCTGGGCGACTCTCTGGGGAATGGCGGTGTGGGAGAATCAAGACCCATGCTGCGCCTCGTTCCAGGCACTCTCCGAGGAGATGAGGAGGGTTTTCGATCGGGTGGTGGCGGGTAGGGAGGCGGCCAGACTACTCGCCGATCTTCGCCAAGTTCTGCACCCTGGCTGCAGAGTGCCGATGGAACGAGGAGGCGCAGTGGGACAGATTCCTGCATGGGTTGGCTGACCGTATTCAGTGGACCGTAGTCTCAATGGACTTATCGAATTAGAACTTCGATTAGATGCTCGGCTGAACAGAATGGGCCGTTTCCAACAAGATCATCCAGTTCGCGGCATGGAGACCCGGCACTCAGAATTCCTGGATACGGTCAGTCCCTCTTACGATCCGGAACCCATGCAGGTGGGTAGAGCTCGGCTTTCCCGGGAGGAGAAGGAACGGCGGAGATCCCACGGACTGTGTCTTTACTGCGGGAGGGCGGGCCACTTCATCCACTCATGCCCTTTAAAAGGACCAAGCCTGGTAGTAACTATGAGGCTACTATCGGGCGGGATCTCCACCGAGAAGACCTCATCCTCACCATCATCATCTACTCTCCTTACGGTAAGACTAAGGTGGGCAACCAACACTCACGACACCCAGGCTTTATTGGACTCAGGGGCAGAAGGTAATTTTATGGATATAGAACTGGCTCACCACCTCCACATTTCTACCACCCCCCTCACGTACAAGATCGCTGTCAATGCTCTCAATGGACAACAACTTTCCAACATTACACATGCCACTGAACCCATCACTCTCATCACGTCTGGCAACCACACTGAGACAATAACATTCCTCCTCATAAACTCACCTCTGGCACCCATCGTACTTGGTCATCCTTGGTTCACACAACACAATCCCAGAGTCGATTGGGGGCACAATACTATTTCTATGTGGAGTAATAACTGTCATGAGTCATGTCTGGTGTTTGCGTGTTTGTCTGTACCAGTGTCTGTTTTCCAGGAGGAGGTGGTGAATTTATCTAACGTGCCCGAAGAGTACCAGGACCTGAGAGAAGTGTTCAGTAAGTCTCGGGCTGCTTCTCTTCCTCCACATCATCTCTATGACTGTGCCATAGACTTAGTACCAGGTGGGTCTCCGCCCAAGGGCAAGTTATATTCACTTTAGTGAAGTTATATCCAAATTCATTAGACCTTCCTCATCTCCAGCGGGGGCGGGGTTCTTTTTTTGTGGGGAAGAAGGATGGGTCTCTGTGACCGTGCATTGATTATCGAGGGTTGAACAACATCACGGTAAAGAATACTTATCCTTTGCCGTTGATGTCTTCAGCTTTCAAACGATTGCAGGGAGCATCCATCTTCACAAAATTAGATTTAAAAAACGCTTATCATTTGGTTCGCATAAGGAAGGGAGATGAATGGAAGACCGCATTTAATACCCCCAGAGGGCACTTTCAATACTTGGTTATGCCCTTCGGGCTCTCCAACTCGCCCCGCGGTCTTCCAAGCACTCGTCAATGACATGCTGAGAGATATGGTTGATCAATTCATATATGTTTACCTGGATGACATATTGATCTTTTCCTCTTCTCTCCAGGAACACGTTCAGCACGTCAGACGAGTGCTTCAGAGGTTGCTAGAGAATGGGCTTTTTGTCAAGGCGGAGAAATGCGTTTTTCATGCACAGTCCGTCCCCTTTTTAGGGTACATCGTCTCGTCTGAGGGAGTGCGTATGGATCCTGACAAGATTAAGGCTGTGATAGATTGGCCAAGTCCAGATTTCCGTAAGGCCCTACAGAGGTTTCTGGGATTCGCCAATTTTTATCAACATTTTATTCGTAACTTCAGCCAACTAGTCGCTCCTCTGACCGCCTTGACCTCCCCCAGAACGACGTTCAGGTGGTCCGATACAGCGGAAGCTGTATTTGCCAAACTCAAGAGCCGCTTCGTTTCGGCTCCCATCCTCGTTGCCCCTGATCCATCACGGCAGTTCGTGGTGGAGGTCGACGCGTCAGAGGTGGGGGTAGGAGCAGTTCTTTCTCAACGTTCTGCCACAGACGATAAGGTTCACCCTTGCGCGTTTTTTTCTCATTGTTTATCACCTGCCGAACGTAATTATGACATTGGTAACCGAAAGTTGTTGGCAGTCAAGTTAGCACTGGAGGAATGGCGGCACTGGTTAGAAGGATCAGGGGTACCTTTTATCGTTTGGACCGATCACAAGAACCTAGAATACATTAGAACTGCTAAAAGACTCAACTCTAGGCAGGCTCGGTGGGCACTTTTTTTCGGTCGTTTTGACTTTTCTCTTTCGTACCGCCCGGGTTCCAAAAACATCAAACCCGATTCTTTATCTCGTATTTTTGACCATTCCGAACGCCCGTCCACTCCCGAGTGTATTTTACCCGAGACATTAGTGGTCTCCACTCTCAGATGGGAGGTCGAATTGAGGGTCATGAAGGCCTTAGAAGGGGTAACGCCTCCGCCCGATTGCCCACCGAACAGGTTATTTGTGCCTGAGGAGTATCAGTCTGAAGTCTTTCAGTGGGGTCATTGCTCCAGTATAGCTTGTCATCCAGGGGTTAATCGTACCAGTTTTTTGGTTAAGCAACGATTCTGGTGGCCGTTAATGGCTCGTGATATCCGTAGTTTTGTTTTGGACATGGTCTCCGACAGGGGTCCCCAATTTGTGTCCAAATTTTGGCAAGAGTTTAGTAGATTATTGGGGGCAACGGTTAGTCTCTCTTCGGGGTTTCATCCCCAAAGCAATGGTCAATCAGAGAGAGCCAACCAAGATCTGGAGAGAGTATTGCGATGTTTGGTTTCCAAGAATCCTTCCTCTTGGAGCCAACAACTTTCTATGGTGGAGTACGCCCATAACTCGTTACCAGTGTCAGCTATGGGCCTTACTCCGTTTGAGTGTCGTTTAGGTTACCAGCCACCAGTTTTTGCCAGTACAGAATCCGAAGTCGCGGTCCCCTCCGCTCACGCCTTCGTCCAGAGGTGTCACCACACTTGGACTAGAGCCCGTGAGACTCTCCTCCAAGTGGGGGCGCGCACCAAGGCCAAGGCCGATCGCCACCGGTCAAAGCCTCCCGTATATGTCATTGGTCAAAAAGTGTGGCTTTCTACTAAAAATATTCCTCTCCGCTCAGTCTCTAATAAGCTTGCCCCAAAATTTATTGGCCCGTTTCCTGTCACCAAGATCATTAGTCTGGTGACAGTCCGCCTCAAACTTCCTCCTACGTACAGGAGAATTCACCCCGCCTTCCATGTATCTAAAATCAAACCCGTGTTTTGGGCACCTATTAATCCGCCTGTCCCGGTCCCCCCCCCCCCCCCCCGCCGCGTCTCGTAGATGGGGAACATACTTATTTGGTTAGTCGCATTCTGGACTCGAGAAGGAGGGGACACGGATTTCAGTACCTGGTGGACTGGGAGGGTTACGGTCCGGAGGAGAGAAGTTGGGTTCCCGCTAGAGACATTCTGGATCACTCTCTGATCGATGATTACAATCGTCAGGTAAGTCCGCCAGGGAACGCCAGGAGGCGTTCTTAGGGGAGGGGGTACTGTCACGGTTCATGAATTCACTCTCTCTCTTTCATCTAGCGTGCTATTGTGTGTGTGTCTGTGGGCGTGGTCACTGATCAGCGATGATCAGCAGCGCCAGCTGGTTTCAATTGTTTGTTCCTATATAAGTTCAGTAACTTGTGTTTCATGTTGTCAGATCGTTGTTTCTCCCCGGTGTGCTCCCGTGCTGTCCCTGTGTTCTTAGTTCCTGCCTAGTCTTCCTGCTTCGTCGTTCGTTCCTGGATCGTCACTCAGCACTGGATTACAACTTCTTCACGAGGATTACTCACTCACCGGGATTCAAGGGATCATCACTGGACCGAGCACCACCACATGTTGTCCACCGAAGTCCCTGCGTCATCTGTCCATCAGCCTTGTGTCCGCCCACCTGTGTCTCCAGTGTTCTTGCTCATTATCTGACTCTTGTGCTGTTTGTGTCACGGTTCGTGAACGCACCGTCTCCAGCTGTAGTCATGTTATGTCATGTTGATTGGTTCATGTGGGTGTGGCCACTGATCGCCTGATCAGCGGCAGGTGCATCTCATTCCCACCGCCTATATAACGCCCTGTCTTTCGTCTCCTGTTTGTCAGATCGTTGTTTGAGGTCCATGTGTCGATGTCTGTTCGTGCTCCTGTGTTCCTGTCCTTGCCCTGTTTCCTGTTCGGTCTACATTGGATTATCACAGTCACTCACGGATTATCACCACGGATCACCGATCTACCACCACCGTCATCTCTACCAACGCACTCAACTCACCTACCCACCTGTCTGTGCTGCCATCGTGGTTCCTGCGTCACTCACCAGCATTCATCCATCACAACTCCTGTAAATAAACTACCTTTACTTGCATCTGCCTCCTGTCCTCCATTGTTAGCGTCACAGAACGATCTGACCAACATGGAGGCAGCGAGTAATCAACCCTCCTCTCTCGAAGCTTTCCTCAGCGCCAGTGTTCGGAGGATGGACTCCCAGGAGCGGACTCTTAACGACACTGGTCGCGCGGTTCAGGCTTTAGTGACGCAGGTGTCCGAGCTCACCCAACAGTTCCAGCTATTACGAGCTCCCACTGCGCCACTCACACCGCCTGTTCCACCAGCACCATCGGAGGCCCCCTCCCAGCCGGAACCACGCCTTCCGATTCCGGAGGCTTACTCAGGTGAACCCGATTATTGTAGAGCTTTCCTTAACCGTTGTGATATGCATTTTGCCCTCCAGCCCAGAACGTTCGCCACTGAGAGGGCCAAGGTGGCGTTCGTCCTGACCCTGCTCTCTGGGAGGGCGGCATTGTGGGGAACAGCGGTGTGGGAGAACCAGGACCCATGCTGCGCCTCGTTCCAGGCCCTCTCCGCCGAGATGAGACGGGTCTTTGATCGGGCCGCCGCAGGACGGGAGGCGGCCAGGAGGCTGGCGGAGTTGCGCCAGCACGAGAGATCCGTCTCGGACTACTCCATCGAGTTCCGGACCCTGGCGGCGGAGTGCCATTGGAACGAGGAGGCGCAGTGGGACATGTTCCTGCATGGGCTGGCTGACCGCGTCCAGAGGGAGATCTACGCCCTGGACCTTCCCCCGTCGTTCAATGGACTCATTGAGCTGGCCCTTCGGGTCGACGCACGTCTGGCACGGATGGAGAGGAGGGGGCTACTCAACACCCCATCCAGGGGACCGGCAGACGTGCGGTTCAGCGGCGGGGACGTGGCCAGCCCCGTCTACGATCACGAGCCCATGCAGGTAGGGCGAGCTCGGCTTTCCCGGGAGGAGAAGGAGAGGCGGAGGTCCCTGGGCCTTTGCCTTTACTGCGGGGGAGCCGGACATCAAGCCCACGCCTGTCCGGTAAAAGGCCAGGCCCGGTAGTATGTATGAGGCTACTATCGGGTGGGATCTCCGCCGAGAAGACCTCATCATCATCATCATCATCACCATCATCTTCTACGCTCCTCCCGGTATGGCTGCGGTGGTCAGCACAGACACATCACTGTCAGGCACTACTGGATTCCGGGGCAGAAGGTAACTTCATGGACAGCACATTAGCCCACAAGCTCCACATCCCCCTCAGACCTCTTCCGCACAACATCACGGTTCACGCCCTCACTGGTCAGCAACTTCCCACCATATCATACATCACGGAAGACATTACACTCATCACCTCTGGCAATCACTCCGAAACCATCTCTTTTCACATCCTTGACTCTCCCCTGGCACCCATTGTCCTCGGACACCCTTGGCTCCTCCTCCACAACCCTAGCATTGACTGGCTCTCTAACTCCGTTTTGTCTTGGTGTAAAAGGTGTCATGAGTCTTGTCTAGTGTCTGCCTGTCCGTCTGTGTCTGTGTCTGTGTTGCAGGAGGAGGCGGTGGATTTGTCTAACGTGCCCGCTGAGTACCTCCATCTGAAGGAAGTGTTCAGTAAGTCTCGGGCTGCTTCTCTTCCTCCGCATCGTCCTTACGACTGTGCCATAGATTTACTATCAGGTAAGTCTCCGCCTAAGGGCAAACTCTATTCACTTTCTGTTCCAGAGAGGGAGGCTATGGAGAAATATATTTCTGATTCTCTAGCTTCCAAATTCATCCGCCCTTCCTCTTCTCCTGCGGGGGCGGGGTTCTTTTTTGTGGGAAAGAAGGACGGATCTCTGCGACCTTGTATTGATTATCGGGGACTGAACAACATCACGGTAAAGAATACTTATCCTTTGCCGTTGATGTCTTCGGCCTTCGAGAGGTTGCAGGGAGCGTCAATTTTCACAAAACTGGACTTACGCAATGCGTATCATTTGGTTCGGATCAGGGAGGGGGATGAATGGAAGACCGCTTTTAACACCCCCAGAGGGCACTTTGAATACTTGGTTATGCCCTTTGGGCTCTCCAACTCCCCAGCGGTCTTCCAGGCACTCGTCAACGACGTGCTGCGAGATATGATCGATCAGTTCATTTATGTCTACCTGGACGACATATTGATTTTTTCCTCTTCTCTCCAGGAACATGTGCAGCACGTCCAACGAGTGCTTCAGAGGTTGCTAGAGAATGGGCTTTTTGTCAAGGCGGAGAAATGCGAATTTCATGCACAGTCAATTCCATTTTTGGGGTATATCGTGTCGACTGAGGGAATACACATGGATCCCGAGAAGGTTAAGGCTGTGGTAGAATGGCCAAGCCCAGATTCCCGTAAGGCCCTACAGAGGTTTCTGGGGTTCGCTAACTTCTACCGGCGTTTTATTCGCAACTTCAGCCAACTAGCCGCACCTCTGACCGCCTTGACCTCCGCCAGAACGGCGTTCAGGTGGTCGGACACAGCTCAGGCTGTGTTCGCTAAACTGAAGAGCCGTTTCATTTCAGCCCCTATTCTGATTACCCCTGACCCTACACGTCAGTTCGTGGTGGAGGTCGACGCATCAGAGGTGGGGGTAGGAGCGGTGTTATCGCAACGTTCTCCCTTAGACGACAAGGTCCACCCTTGCGCGTATTTCTCATATCGTTTATCTCCGGCAGAACGAAATTACGATATTGGTAACCGAGAATTGTTGGCAGTCAAGATGGCATTGGAGGAATGGCGTCACTGGTTAGAGGGATCGGGGGTTCCCTTTATAGTATGGACTGACCACAAAAATTTAGAGTACATTAGCACCGCCAAGAGGTTGAACTCCAGGCAGGCTCGGTGGGCACTTTTTTTCGGACGTTTTGACTTTACTATCTCGTACCGCCCGGGTTCCAAGAATATCAAACCCGATTCTTTGTCGCGTATTTTTGACCATTCCGAACGCCCGTCCACTCCCGAGTGTATTTTTCCTGAGACATTAGTGGTCTCCACTCTCACATGGGAGATCGAATCGAAGGTCAGAACGGCCTTAGAAGGGGTAACGCCTCCGCCCGAGTGTCCACCGAACCGTTTATTTGTGCCGGAGGGATTAAGGTCCAACGTTATCCAGTGGGGACATTGCTCGAATGTAGCTTGCCATCCAGGGGTTAACCGTACTAGATTTTTAGTCAAGCAACGATTCTGGTGGCCACTTATGGCTCGCGACATTCACAGTTTTGTTTTGGCTTGCTCGGTTTGTGCCACTGGTAAGACTTCCAATCGGCCCCCTGATGGGTTACTCCAACCGCTGCCGGTTCCTTCGAGACCCTGGTCCCACATCGCTCTAGATTTTATTACCGCCCTCCCGCCCTCCCAGGGCAACACGGTAGTTTTAACCGTGGTGGACCGGTTCTCGAAGGCAGCCCACTTTATTCCCTTGCCCAAATTACCTTCAGCCAAGGAGACAGCGTTGACTGTCGTAGACCACATCTTTCGTTTACATGGCCTCCCGATAGATGTGGTTTCCGACAGGGGACCCCAATTTGTGGCTAAATTTTGGCAAGAATTCTGTAGACTACTGGGAGCGACTGTAAGTCTGTCCTCAGGGTTTCACCCCCAGAGCAATGGTCAAACCGAGAGAGCCAACCAAGATTTGGAAAGGGTGTTGCGATGTTTGGTCTCCAAGAACCCTTCCTCCTGGAGCCAACAATTGTCTATGGTGGAGTACGCCCACAATACCTTACCAGTATCAGCTACGGGCCTATCTCCTTTTGAGTGTAGTGTAGGTTACCAGCCACCTATTTTTCCTAGTATGGAATCCGAAGTTGCGGTCCCCTCCGCTCACGCCTTCGTCCAGAGGTGCCACCGCACTTGGACCAGAGCCCGTGAGACTCTACTCCAAGTGGGGGCGCGCACCAAGGCCAAGGCCGATCGCCACCGGTCTAGGCCTCCCGTATACGTCGTGGGTCAAAAGGTGTGGCTTTCAACCAAGAATATTCCTCTCCGGTCCGTATCTAATAAATTGGCTCCCAAATTTATTGGCCCGTTTACTGTCACCAAAATCATTAGTCCGGTGGCAGTCCGCCTTAAACTCCCTCCTACGTACAGGAGAATTCATCCCGCCTTTCATGTGTCCAAAATTAAGCCCGTATTTCATTCTCCCATTAATCCGCCTACCCCGGTCCCTCCCCCGCCGCGTCTCATAGATGGGGAGACCACCTATTTGGTAAATCGTATTCTGGACTCTAGAAGGAGGGGACGCGGATTTCAGTACTTGGTGGACTGGGAGGGTTACGGTCCGGAGGAGAGAAGTTGGGTACCTGCCAGGGACATCCTGGATCACTCCCTTATCGATGATTACAATCGACAGGTAAGAGATTCTGGGGACGCCAGGAGGCGTCCTTAGGAGGAGGGGTACTGTCACGGTTCGTGAACGCACCGTCTCCAGCTGTAGTCATGTTATGTCATGTTGATTGGTTCATGTGGGTGTGGCCACTGATCGCCTGATCAGCGGCAGGTGCATCTCATTCCCACCGCCTATATAACGCCCTGTCTTTCGTCTCCTGTTTGTCAGATCGTTGTTTGAGGTCCATGTGTCGATGTCTGTTCGTGCTCCTGTGTTCCTGTCCTTGCCCTGTTTCCTGTTCAGTCTACATTGGATTATCACAGTCACTCACGGATTATCACCACGGATCACCGATCTACCACCACCGTCATCTCTACCAACGCACTCAACTCACCTACCCACCTGTCTGTGCTGCCATCGTGGTTCCTGCGTCACTCACCAGCATTCATCCATCACAACTCCTGTAAATAAACTACCTTTACTTGCATCTGCCTCCTGTCCTCCATTGTTAGCGTCACAGTTTGTCAATAAATACGCCTTGCGTTTACATCCTGTGTCTGTCATACGTTACATATACTGCTTGGGGTAGTGTACCAAATAAACCCGTTAATTTAGCTTTTTTGTGCATAAATTATCAAAAGGAAAGAAAAGATGCACAATGGCACATCTTTTGCATTGTTTTTTGTAGTAATTAAATTGTTTTAATATGAATATTGTTTTAATAGAGGGTTCAGTACAGTAATTGTCTATACATCTAAATCAGTACTTTAAACGTTTTGTTATCTTAAGAGCTTCGTATAACAACTTAACAAAAAAAATCAGTGCCATAAGACAGTAAAATATTTAATTATCTATTATGTAAGATGCTTGTAATGATTGCTTTAATGGTATTAATTATTTCTTCTTAAATATAGTCATAATCTACTTATGAATTGTATTATCAGGCAACTGTACCAATACTGTGGTATATGGACATTACTTTTTTATTTGTAACAAAGAAACATGCATTTTCTGTAAAGGTGTTCTGAAATATGTATTGTGAAAAGTACTATCCAAATAAACTAACTGTATTTGAATTCTAGATATGTATGCAACATTTTGTGTGTGTGTGAGTGTTTTAGCATATATATATATATATATATATATATATATATATATGAGCTGGCCCAGATCCGGCACTGTTCTGGACCAGATCCAAAATGGTACTGGACCAGATCCGGCACACATTTAGGCCAAATCATCATAAAGAAATCTAGAGCTGGCCCAGCTCTGGTCCAGATCCGGTAAAAACGGATCCGTGCCGGTATTGGCCCGTTGTGCCAAAAGACCCCGGCCCGAGTCCGTTGCTTAGATATGGGCCAGATTTGGGCCAGATGAGTTTTGCTGTGTGGGATTCTTGGAAAGAGAATTGGAATTGTGTCTTTCCTCTCTGTTACCAAAGGCCAGATAAATGTCTCTTTTAAACCACGTCGTAATTGTTTTAGTTGTCTGGAGGTTCTTCCAAGGACATGCAAAATATTTGTTAAAAAGCCAGCAGCCTTCAACTCATAGCTCTTGTAACAGTATCTAATATATAATGTATCTCAAAGAAAAAAAAAAAACAGTTAATCAAAACACCATTTCTTATCAGTCAGTGGGATGTACATGATCTGTTAAGTATAGAATACTCACAGCATGGAGTAACAGTTTGTCAAGCAGCCACCTCCTGTTCTCTGATGTGACTCGAGGCAAATCCCAGGACACTGCCAGCTCATTGATGGTGTGCTTTTCTGCAGATGACAGTTCCACTGTGCCATCAAGCTAATAATGAAAGTTTGAATTAATACTTGATTTCTTAAGACAACTTAGTTTTCACCCTTGAAATGTTTTTTACTTTATACACATTATCAAAACATAGCAAAGTTCAAATAAATCTCCTCAGAAATTAAAATGACTTTATAGAATTCCACTTTTTAGCTTGTGAGTTCCATGCTGTCACTTTGCTTTCAACACATAACAGATGTTACACAGACCTCTTGTGATTTTATTAGTCACAAAGGCCACAAACACATAGCCAACAAGCAAGTCCAGGCATATTCAGTGTCCCCTGGAAACACGTATATTGTCATTTTTGCTATTTGCAGAGCATTTCTGAAATGTGTTGTCTTGCAGGGTGTTTTTCTAAATACTGCCCATGTGTTGTCATGATGATAAGAGGTTTTCCTAATTTTGTTTCTGTTATACAGTATTTGCACGATTCCTTAAAGGGATACTCCACTGTTTTTTTTTCATATTAAACTAAGTTTTTCCCTTAACTGAGACGAGTTGATACATACCTCTCTCATCTCAGTGCGTGCACTTAATCGCTCTGGCGCGTGACGACACTTTGATAGCACTTAGCTTAGCCCAGTTCATTCAATGGTACCAAACAGAGATGAAGTTAGAAGAACGGCAACTGAACGGACATTGCCACCTTAGATAGTATTTTAGCTATCTCACATGTTAAAATGTTTTGGAAAAAAAGTAATCATACCAACTTAATTATCTCACAGATATCAAGGTCAGCACAGTCCTTAAAATCTATTGTGGCTTCTTCTGGTGATCCATTAAAGAGCACATGCAGGATTGCCAGGCTCAGTCCACCGAGACTTTTTCAGCCTCAATTAGAAGAGTTCCCCCTGGCCCTTACAATGAAAAATAAAAGTCACACCACATAGGTAATGTAAAGAATAAGAATATTATGCTATGTACAGCATTGGTACTAGCCACTGGATACTAAAGGTAACTTTATCTTGCAGTCTATTAAGAAAGCAATGGCTATATTCACATGTAACTCTTTGGTATCAGGCAGGGCTGATAAACAAGCACCATCAGATTTACAGTGAAGGAACGCATCATAAAAAGTGTGAAATAAATGGATCAAATAAAAATAAATGTTTGCTTATCAAAACTGACATCAAAACCATGCTGAAGTTGGGAAATGATTGTTGCAAAGAAATGGTGAGTCACGCCATCACCAATAGCTGGATCTCCTGAGCAGACAAAACACACAGCATATATGTCAGTAAACAAAAATTTACATGTAGTTTGCTTTAGTGCAGAAACCGCTATGTCAACTAAAGATACATCTCTACCTGTTCATAACTTAAAGAACACAATATCTTGGCGACAGTTAAAGCTTTTTGGTCTTTGGCTACGAACGCTTGAGCGTAGCGGGTGAAATGGTCCGTGATGACAAGGACATTGCTAAGACCTTTGGAGTCAGGCTCGATGGATAAAAAGTCGATACATACTAAATCAAATGGCCCACTGCTGGTCATGTGGTTCAGTGGTGCATCTTTCTTGGGTATCGTCTTTCTGGTTACACAACGGCCACAATTCTTGACGTATTGCTCTATGCAGGTGGACATTCGGGGCCAATAGAAACGATCTCTCAGAAGCTCAGTTGTTCTCTCTACTCCCAAATGACCGGAGTCATCATGCAAGGAGAGCAGTACTTGGGACCAGTACCTCTCAGGTAAGACAAGCTGTATCTTTTCTTTCCCACAAGAACTGTTAGTGACTCTGTACAGAAGCTGATTATTGACTTTCAACTTGGGTCCCTGCCGTTGTAACAGAGCAATGGTAGCATCGGAACTTCTAGCGCTGGTAAGTATTTTCCCAGTCTCCACTTCTCACTTTACTACGCCTACTACAGGATCCTCTTCTTGAGCTAGCCTCAACTCATCATTAGATAGCTGTTCATAGTGACCCAAACACAATGCAGTGGGACAAGCGAATGCCTCTGGAACACTCTGTGGAGGGGCACCCAAATGATCCACTAGTCTGGATGATGACTCGTCCCTTTCAGGAACACCAGCCAGCTGACAAATGGCTTTTACCCCTGACTTTGGCATTTCCTTCCATTCAGCACAATCAGTTGATTCATAGGGGCAGCGCGACAGCGCATCTGCATCAATGTTGTGCTTTCCGGGCTTGTACTGCAAGCTGAAGTTGTATGTAGCTAATGCTGCCAACCAACGATGACCTGTTGCACTCAACTTTGCACTTGACAACACATAGGTAAGTGGATTGTTGTCTGTTTTTACTACAAACTGGGCACCATACAGGTAGTCGTGGAACTTATCCACAACGGCCCATTTAAGCGCCAGGAACTCAAGCTGATGAATGGGGTAACGTCGCTCGGAAGCACTCAGTTTTCGACTGGCATAGGCTACGGGCATGAGCCCACCAGGATGCTCCTGATTCAACCCGGCGCCAAGGCCACTCAGACTGGCGTCCACATGCAGGACATAAGGTCTTGTGTGGTCGGCGAAAGCAAGTACTGGAGCATGGGTGAGACAGTAAATAATTTTACGGAAAGCTGCTGTACAGTGGTCGTCTCAACTCTCCCCGAATGGCTCCGACTCTTTGTAATATTTCTTGCTATCTACTGCTTTCCTGTTTAGGCCAGATGTCGGTGGGTACCCTTTGGTGAGCTCTGTCAATGGCCTTACGATTGCGGAGTAGTCCTTTATGAATCTCCGGTAAAAGCCACAAAACCCAAGAAACGACCTCAGTGACTTTAGGTCAGTGGGCATTTTCCAGCGTGTTACGGCTTCGATCTTGGCTGGGTCTGGCGATACTCCAGCAGCTGACAATGTGCCCCACGTAACGGACTTGGGACTGACAGAATTGACACTTGTCAATCTAGACTTTCAGACCACTCTCTTGCAGACGGTCTAGGACTTTTAATAGCCTCTCTTCGTGTTCTTCAAGAGTGCGTCCAAACACGATGATGTCATCAAGGTAGACTATCACTTGGAGAAGGTGCATGTCCACAACAGCTTTGGGGCGATTTCTGCCATGGCGATTTGATAATAACCACTACGGAGGTCCAGCACAGAGAACTGCTTACTACCAGCCAAGCAGTCCAATGCGTCATCGATCCGTGGGGTGGTGTACTGATCTGCGATGGTACGAGCATTCAGAGTTCGGTAGTCAATGCACATCCTGATTGCCCCACTCTTCTTTCGTGCAATTACGATGGGAGAGGCGTATGGACTCCTCGACTCCTTAATTATTCCAGCCGCTAACAGATCTTTAATATGGCGTCGCACATCCTCGATGTCCACCGGTGCTATGCGTCTGGAGCGCTCTCTGAAGGGTTTTTGATCATTCAGTCTTATGTGATGCTCAACTACATAAGCTAATCCCACATCCCACTCACTGGTAGAAAAGACATCAGCTCTAGTTGACAACTTCTGACGCAGTCTCAGTTCCCATGCCTTAGGAATAGATGACTCACTGAAATTAAACAGACTTGGATCGATCACTTTGGAGCTGTGGAAACTTCCAGAAGGCACTGCAATTGTGTCGGTGAGATACACATTGGCCATCACTGTGCCAGCAGGAATGGAGATATCCTTTGATGTTTCGTTATGAACCAGGACTTGGGGGGTTTTCCCATCTATGGCTGAAGATGGAAGTACTACAGGCGTTATGAATGTTCCAGCTGGAAGACTGCCCTCCTCAGGAGCATCTATCACAAAGATCTCTTTTGTCAACGGCTTGTCAATCTCCATTTGACAGATGACTTGTACTTCCCCTCTGGAGGTCCAATCCACCAGACTTTTGCTTCAGGCTTGTCAGGAAGTTTCTCTGTTATTTGTGGCTGAGGCAGTTGAATAGCAGCCTGTCCAGTCTGGATTCTCAAAGCATGGGCAACCCTGGGTTTCTCATTAACCTGACTGAGTGCAGCAAGTCGGTTGAAGAAACTGGCGTTGGGTCCAATTATAACCGGTACTTGAGGAGGACCTTGAGGATCAGGACATACAAGAGCCAGAATGGACAGTGATTCTTCCACGCCAGTAACAGAAGCAGGAAAAGTAGCGTCAACGACTATATACCCCTTATATGGGTAACTGGAAAAACTGAGCCCCCATATTGACAATCCAGTCAATGGGTGAATGGGCACATCTGGCAGATTTTTGGAAAACCAGCTGTCAAACACAATTGTCACCTGCGATCCGGTGTCTAACAGGGCTTGGCACAAATGTCCATTAAGCTTCACATCCACAGTTGAGGCTGGTCCAACTAGGCCTTTTGGAAGACTGCTGGCTTCATATATGTCTGTATGACTTTTTTTTGAGAAACAGGCTTGGTTCTGTGTCTTTCTGTTATTGTTGTCATCAGCCTCATACCTCTCACTCTTTGCTTGCCTTAGAGAACGGATCAGCTTTTGAATGACTTGTTCTGAGTTGGGAGGAGCTTGACACTTTGTCGCGATATGGCCGTCATCTCCACACCTGTAGCAGAAATAATCATCTTTTGTTCTGGCTGATTTGCTTTTCAGGGACGAAGTAACAGAGAATTTTGGGCGCGTCTCTGGAACTGGAGGTGAGTGGTGACTAGAGCTGACACTCATACTGGCCAACTGTTGCTGTAGGTGCTGAATCTGTTTTCGTAAATCTTGGACTTCAGAATTGTCAATTTTTTCAGTCTGCTTCCTCTGTTTTTCTTTAGGTTGAATTAACAGTGAGGAAGTTGCCACTGTTTTAGACTCACTTCCACATATCTGTGTTCTCAACTCTTGAATCTCAGCCTTTAGTTCTTGGATGACAGAGATGCTGGCTCTTTCATCCTCACTGTATTTTATGGCTTTGGCTTTAGCAGACATTCGTTGGCGGGATGCTTCACATTCCTCTGCCTCACGTATCTCCTTCAGCAGACTCAGAAAAGAAGGTGGGTGGTGTTTTCTTTCTCTTAGCCGCAGCTGGAGCAACATCATGTCGGAGTTCACTGCTCCACAAATAAGCTGTTCAATCCGTACCTTATCAACGAGTCCTGGGTGCACTCCATCACGTTCTACTACTTTGCTGAGCATCTTTTCTATCCTTCTCAGGAATTCAGAGAGGGTCTCTCCAGTGCTCTGGCGCATAAGACGAAACTTGAAATACAAGTCCTCACCAGATTCTGATGATCCAAAGGTGCTCTCTAATGCTTCCAAGTATTGTAGTGCACTCGCCTCAGGATTGGAAAACCGGACAGCTCTGATGATCTCCAATGCAGATTCCTTGAGACTTTCTACAATTCGCCGTCGTTTTTCTTTTTCGGAGCATTCACACTCTGTTATCATCAGCCTCGCTTGTTCCATCCAAGTTTCCATATTCTCCTCTCCTGGGGGGGTAGGAACTACAGCTGAATACGTGCGCAGGCGTCGGTATGCATTGGTGTCAGTGGGATGCTTTACGGTCTTTTCCAGGATCTCTCCCACAGCACGTATGATGGACTCAGGAGAACTGTCTGTTGTGCTGCGGGGAGTGAGCAAAGTTCTACATCACCAAGTGACTTACCTTCTTCCATCAGAAACTTAGCAAGTCGTTCTGTAAAGCCTCCAGAATCAGTGTGAATTTTGGATTCCATGGGCTGGACTGCAATGATGGTCCATGGCTCTTTCTGTTCTCCTGGTTACACTTCCGGTGGTAGATGCGTGAGGTCAATGGCCTGTTTGCATTCACATAACACCAGAAGAAAACGCGAGGTTGGTCCTTTTCGTGTGTCTCGGACACGAACTCTTCCTAAGACCTTCACAGCTTCCATTACCTCTTCAATTGCAGCAATGTCTGTGTGAACAGGTACATTTATCAACATTAATGCATGACTCTCATCAATGCCAGCTTCTTTGCACCAGCTGATTAACTCTGCTTGTAGACTGGGGTCCATTTTCAAAGCCATGATAGCTGTCTGACCACGTTTCAGTAACTTTGAATGTGATGGTGAGAAGTGCTTGGGTTGAGCTGTTCCGATCTGTCTTCTTTTTTCAGGAACTCATCAGCGACGTACCAGAGGGAGGATCCCGGACGAGCCCCCACTTTGTGTAGCGCCCCCTTCCTCTTTTTATAATATATTAGTAAGGGGCAGCACCAGGTTCAATAATCTAGTGCCCTAAGAGATGTTGTATTATAGGCCCCCCTGGAGTCACTGACTGAACTAATGTATATTAGAAAGTTACTCTAATAAAATGGCTATTCTGCACTTTTACTGGCTCTTATGAAAACTTTTTGAGTAAAGAAAACATGTAGCATAAGTAGAAAAATGTAAAGGATTTACTTTAATTTCAAATAAAAGATTGGAAAGTGTGAAATGGATAAACAAAATAAAGCTTTGTAGTAGTTAAACAATCAAATAAATATCAAATTTGATACAAATTTAAGCTCAATGGGAAAAGTTACAGATGGCGGAATTTCTGAAATGTCCAAAAATGTCAAATAGGCTACACTGAATTAATTGAGCAAGTAACACTTGAAAATGAAAGTACCACAATAATCACTGTAGATGTTTGCAATTTCTAAGCGCGCTGAATAACACTGTATAAACTGAATTTAAACACTTGTGGGCCCACACACACACAGTCATTCAAAACACAACCCGTTGCAGGCCTGAATCGTAGCTCGTGTTCGTGGTGGCCAGAGAAACTGAAAATTGGCCTCTTCACTCTCCTGAGCACAAATAAAATCAACAATATACCTTAACTTAGTGTGCGATGCAAACCCGTGCTCGATCGAGGATCCCGTGTCAGGCCTCCGGCAGATCCTCCTCCTGCGTTGTCCCTGTCAGCCGATGTGTGTCACACTCCAACGCAGCCAGAGGAATCCCAGACCTCACGGTGATCTGGGACGCTATCTGGTCTTCCTCTGTCCAATCACACGACCAAAAACGTTGATTTCTGTCTTTCTATTCTTCTTTTAAGTTATTTTTAGGATAACTGCAAGCACAGTCTCTACAACCGCTGTTTTCGAGCGAATGACGTAACCGCGGTGACGGTAAACATACACGGAGAATACAAAACCAAACGATGTAATAAACTTAACCCGTGTTTAACACACACACACTATCAACACTTCCAAAGTATTAATACGATGGTTTATCGAGTAATTAACTCCAATTACTGCAATCGTTAGCTCTGATCGGTCTGATCAGCTCTCTTCCTCTGCTGCACCCCAACTCTCTTCCTCCCCTCTTAACCACTCAAAATTCTCCATTTTCCCTGGAGGGAGGGTCTTAATACTTTTAAACCAATCAAAATGCAAACAACCTAACATGTAGGGCAAAACCACGTTTTTCCCCATGTACACACCCATCTACCTTGCTACAAAGCACGGCATTCTTAAAGGGACAAGCCCACATATATTGTGACTGAAATATGAAGCGTTAGACTCCATTCTAGTGGTTTACAATTATAAAGACATCCACTTAAACAGAGTTTACACTGTAGTCATGATGTCTTATTTACCTTGAAATGTAAGACATTTCTCCCCTAACCTTACAGCAGCGAGCCTCTGTTTAACACATCGATTGGGGACTAACTCCACATTTTTATCGTCAAGACAACAGAATAAATGGGTGTATGAGTGAAGTTGTATGAGTGGAGCAGTGGATCGCCGCATTGTCAACCTTCTCCCTACACGTGCGTATGAGCCAAACAGTCTTGAAACCTCGGCTGTGATTCAAAAGAGGAGACTGACATTTATAAAAGAATGGAAGGAAATAATAATAGCTAGGCATGGGGATCGTTAATTTTTATTGGTAATGATACCCTTAATGAGACTGCTTAATGATCATAGGTGCTTAAATAGCACCTAAGTATTTGAATGAGCTCCTTTTACATTATAATCCTCTACGTCCGCTACGTTCTCAAAACTCGGGCAATTTGATAATACCTAGAATATCAAAATCAACTGCAGGCGGCAGATCCTTTTCCTATTTGGCGCCCAAACTCTGGAATAACCTACCTAACATTGTTCGGGAGGCAGACACACTCTTGCAGTTTAAATCTAGATTAAAGACCCATCTCTTTAACCTGGCATACACATAACATACTAATATGCTTTTATTATCCAAATCCGTTAAAGGATTTTTAGGCTGCATTAATTAGGTAAACCGGAACCGGAAACACTTCCCATAACAACCTATGTACTTGCTACATCATTAGAAGAATGGCATCTACGCTAATATTTGTCTGTTTCTCTCTTGTTCCGAGGTCACCGTGGCCACCAGATCCAGTGTGTGTCCAGATCAAAGGGTCACTGCAGTCACCCGGATCCAGTACGTATCCAGACCAGATGGTGCACCTAGATCAGCACCTAGAAAGGACCTCTACATCCCTGAAAGACAGCGGAGACCAGGACAACTAGAGCCCCAGATACAGATCCCCTGTAAAGACCTTGTCTCAGAGGAGCACCAGGACAAGACCACAGGAAACAGATGATTCTTCTGCACAATCTGACTTTGCTGCAGCCTGGAATTGAACTACTGGTTTCGTCTGGTCAGAGGAGAACTGGCCCCCCAACTGAGCCTGGTTTCTCCCAAGGTTTTTTTCTCCATTCTGTCACCGATGGAGTTTCGGTTCCTTGCCGCTGTCGCCTCTGGCTTGCTTAGTTGGGGACACTTCATCTACAGCGATATCGTTGACTTGATTGCAAATAAATGCACAGACACTATTTAACTGAACAGAGATGACATAACTGAATCCAATGATGAACTGCCTTTAACTCTCATTTTTGCATTATTGACACTGTTTTCCTAATGAATGTTGTTCAGTTGCTTTGACGCAATGTATTTTGTTTAAAGCGCTATATAAATAAAGGTGACATTGACATTGACATCAGAGTCTTTATTTATCCCACTATCGATACTTTACTCTTAGTTGGTGACAGTTATTTGGTAAGAACAGACCCAAAACGCTATGAGGAAAATACTCAATGTGTGATAACATTGTTATATATTGAGATGACATATGAGTTGCTATAAATAAACATGTATTGAAGTGTGCATATTAGCTGCCTGGTTGTTTTTAAACTAATTATAGGATTAGACATTAATGTTTTAAGTACAGCTAAATGTTGTTTCTAGAGCAGCACATTCATGTTTACAACAGCAAAGTCACTTAATATCTGACATCACAATACTGAGTGACATTTAGAAATCAGTCTGTATCAGTCCCTCCTCCTATCTGCTGTTATTCACTGGCTGCAGGTAATGTCAACAGGTAGAACTGGGAGTTTTTAAGACTACAGACAGCTTTCTATTTAGACTGTTTTTAACGTTTGGCTAATTGGCAAGCTAGCGTTAACTGTGCTTGTAAATAACATACAGGATGAGAGACTGGGGACAGAGATAATTAATCATTTCTACATGTTTACCTTACACACAGGTGTACTGATAAAGGATTGTATTCGCAAAGTGTAGGTGCCAGGTTTGGGTTGACGTCTTTTATTTTTTGGTTTGTTACGTCACTTGCTTTAGGTGCATATTACTTGTTAGTTTGTGTGTGGTTGGCATGGAGGAAGGGGGTGAGTAGCTGGGACGCTCACTTTCTGTTGACCGTTTTCATTTCATTTAGATTTATTTCATTTCTTTTCCTTTTGTTTATTTTACCGTCATCATCATCATGTTGCTGTTCTTTTCAATGTTATAATAAATCACATGGATCAACTATGGAAACGCGTCAATCTTTAATCCCTCTACTCAGCCTCTTAGCGGTTACTGGCTGCCGCTATATTTAGTCAACAGAAAACGGCCACTGTTGGATTTGATTATCGTGGATTGGAAAGGATTTCTACGCACACCGCATGCACGCGACATGCTGACGCACACACTGAAGTGAGATCGCGCTTCTGTATCCGGAAGGCAGAAGAGGTATGTGAGCGGTTTTGCTATGTTTGGCTGCAACATTGCTGTTTATTGAATGAGAAGACGCTAGTGTCGCTGTGTTTGGATACCGCTTATTGGATGGATAGCGGTTGTGGAATGAAGTGCAAGTTTACTACGCACTCGTGATCGCGTTGTGGTGGTGCGTTCATTCATGAAATTGTTGGCTTGATCTACGTGTTGAATACAGCGCTGTTTGGATTACTTGGATTGCGTTGTGAGAAATGGACGCAAATGAGTCTGCGCACGCTGCTATATGCAGCAAAAGAGAACCTAAGCTTACAGCAAAGGCCTTGGCTCTTAGAATTGAGACGTTGCAAAAGGATCGCAAGTCTAAGGTGAATCAAATGAAGAGCTTAATTTTATCAATGAAAGATCTCATGGAATGTGATGAAAATGCTTTACAATTGTCTTCAATGGTGGGATCTTTAAAATGTTTGAAAGATGATGCATCTTTGTTGCATAAAGAAGTACTTCCTTTTCTTCCTCCTGAGGAACAAAACAAACAAAATTAGTGGTTTGATGCAGTTTCTAAGCACAATGATGGATTTGTGGAAGATGTGGAACGATGGGTGAATGAAGCTAAGAATCTGACGAAAAATGGTCAAATAACAGAATCAAATTCTACTCAACATTATGCAAATCATTGCCCATCACTTTCTGTCATTCATCATCCAAAAGCAATGGATAATTGTGCTGAACCTCATCTAAGCTGTGATACTAATGTTCCACCTTCTGCTGAACCAGTTTCATCATCTCATAATATGCATGTTCTAAGTGATGATCCGAACTGTGACATGGACGATGGTGATGTGCAGAATCAAATACAGCCAACCGATAGTGTCTCTAACGTGGGCAGGAGAACGACAACTACTCATGGATCTCGAACCAGTCGATCTTCCATTGTATCTGCTCATCTTAAGGTTAAGGCCGAAATGGCAGCCTTGTTGGCACATCAGAAAATGTTGTCACGGAAACATGTACTGGAGAAGGAGGAGGAGGATTTGAGGAGGAGAAAAGAACAAATGGAACTGGACACTAAAATTGCTGTATCCATGGCCAAGATGAAAGTGTATAGTGACGTGAGGTCAGAACAAAGTGCTTGTACAATTTCTTCTGATGCCAGTGCGTTAAGGGCAAGAAATACTGGAACCAGTTCTCTTAACCCTAATGTGGAGCCATTTTTACCTTTGAGTTCACATTCAATGCCACAACATCTACCTGTATTTCATATACAGGCTCAAGCAGCACCAGAGAATCCGATGCGTTTTCCAACTCAGTCCGCTCAACAACAGCAACAGAGTGTAAATTCTAACACAAGGTTGACACATTCTACATTACCCAGCATCAGTCATGATGGTGGACATGGACCCGGAATGCAGGGTGCACATGGATCAAGTTTACAGGATGGTTTGGCAGGAGGAAGTATCCTTAAGCTTATTGACAAGCAGAATGTGATTGCTGCCCTATTAGTTCAGCAACACAACTTATCTTCACTTCCACCAAGGGAGGTCCCATTCTTTGATGGAGATCCATTGCGTTATCACGACTTTATGCGAACATTTGAAGAAGTGGTGGAAAAGAAAGAAAGTGGCCATGCAGATTGCTTGCATTTCTTGGAACAGTACACTAGAGGGCAACCTAAAGAGCTTGTTCGAAGCTGTCATTTGATGATTCCTTCACAAGGGTATATAAAGGCTAAGGCTTTGCTCAAGGAGCATTTCGGCAATGAGGTAAGAATAGCCTCAGCTTACATGAAAAGAGCGCTCTCATGGCAAACGATAAGATCTGAGGATGCTAAGGCTCTGCAGGACTACAGCCTCTTTCTTAGGAGTTGCTGCAATGCAATGCAGAACATTTATTACATGAACGAGTTGAATCTTGCCTCTAATATGCAAATTGTTCTGGCAAAACTTCCGTATAAGTTCAGAGAAAGATGGAGAATGGTGGCATATGATTTACAGGAAAGGCGGAACCATCCAGCTTGTTTTTCATTGAATGAACAACTTTTGCAAGGTCCAGATTTAACAAGTCCGTTGGTGAGTGTTCTTGTGCGATTCAGAATGGAGGATGTTGCCATGATGGCTGACATAGAAACGATGTTTCATCAGGTTAAGGTAAAGCCTTATGATTGTGATCTGTTGAGGTTTCTTTGGTGGACTGGAGGAAACATTGATGCCAACCTGGAAGAATACAGAATGATTGTGCATTTATTTGGAGCAACGTCATCTCCAAGTTGCTCTAGCTATGCATTGAGAAAGTGTGCAGAGGACCATAAGGATCTGTATGATGCCAAGACTGTGGACATTGTCTTTAATAACTTCTATGTAGATGACTGTCTCGTGTCTGTGTCTACTGACTCAGAAGCTGTTCGACTGTACCAGAAACTCACAGAAATGTGTGCTAAAGGTGGATTCCGATTAACCAAATGGATAAGTAACAGCCGCACTGTGTTAAATGCCATCCCTGAGGAAGACCGAGACAAGAAAGTTAAGAACTTGGATTTGGAACATGACATGCTACCTTTGGAAAGAGCATTAGGTGTGCAGTGGTGTGCTGAATCTGATGTCTTCAAGTTCAAGGTGACCATCAAGGACAGACCTCTTACTCGAAGAGGGATTCTTTCTATTATTAGTTCCATCTATGACCCTCTTGGCTTTCTGTCTCCTGTGATTCTACATGCAAAAATGATACTTCAAGACCTGTGTAGAGAAAAAATTGGATGGGACAGCACTATTCCAACAGTGTACATTCAGCGATGGACAAGTTGGTTAGAGAAACTTCATGAATTGGAGAAATTCGAGGTCCGCAGGTGTTTAAAGCCGGAAAGCTTTGGAGAAGCTATATCTGCCCAATTGCATCACTTTTCGGACGCCAGTGAGAAGGGTTATGGCATGGTGTCGTATTTACTACTTCATAATGATCAACAACGTGCTCATTCCTGTCTTTTAATGAGCAAAGCAAGAGTGACTCCTTTAAGACCTATCACTATCCCTCGTCTGGAGCTCACAGCTGCCACACTTGCTGGACGCATGGATAAGTTGTGGAAGAGAGAGCTGAAGATGAAACTTCAGGATTCTGTATTTTGGACCGACAGCACCTCTGTCCTCAAGTACATCCAAAATGAGACTTCTCGATTCAAATGTTTTGTAGCCAACCGAGTTGCTGAAATTCGCAGTGTTTCTGAAATCAGACAATGGAGGTATGTTAAGTCTTCCAACAATCCAGCTGACCTAGCATCCAGAGGTCTAAAGGTTGATTTATTTTTAAAGAACCAGATATGGATTTCTGGTCCTCCATTTCTTGTTCAACCACAAGAGTTGTGGCCCGTAGATCCTACTGATGTAGGTGTGATGTCGTCTTGTGACCCAGAAGTGAAAAGGAGTGTTCTGGTGAATACTGTGCAAGTTCATCAAGAGTATGATTTTATGCCATACTTTCATTATTACTCTTCATGGATGCGATTGAAAAAAGGCGTAGCTTGGATCCTTCGATTAAGGAACATTCTAGTTGATCTCAGCAAGGAAAGGAAAAGGTTGATGACTGCTTACTCTGATATGGATAAGGTGCAACGAGAAAAGAGATACAAAGCTTTAAATCCAATGTGCCTGCAAAATTGTTGTCTTCAGATGAGTTGGAAAGACTATGCTATGATGCAAGGCTATGATGCCTGAAAGAGTTAAGCATCCAGTAATACTGGCCAAGGATTTACACATTACAGATTTGATTCTGCGACAGATTCATCATGACATTGGACATTGTGGACGAAATTACATGCTGGCTAATTTACGGCAGAGATATTGGATCCCTGGTGCTAGCACGGCTATTAGAAGAATTTTGTCCAAGTGTGTGGTCTGCAAACGTCTTCATGGAATCCCGGGTCATCAGCAGATGGCAGATTTGCCACAAGATCGAGTCACACCTGACAAACCGCCATTCACGCATGTTGGAGTGGACTGCTTTGGTCCATTTGAAATAAAAAGGGGAAGGAGCGTTGTAAAACGTTATGGAGTGATATTCACATGTTTAACTATAAGAGCTGTTCACCTTGAGATAGCGAATTCTCTTAATACAGATTCTTTCATCCATGCATTAAGACGATTTATTGCACGTCGAGGACAAGTTGTCGAGATCCGTTCAGACAACGGGACAAACTTTGTTGGTGCCCAACGTGAACTGCAGGAGGCTATAAAAAACTGGAATCATAATCAGATCAATTCATTTCTGCTTCAAAAAGGAATTAAGTGGAACTTTAATCCCCCAACTGGCTCGCACTTTGGAGGAATTTGGGAGCGGCTTATAAGATCAGTAAGGAAAATTCTAAATTCTATCCTTAGAGGGCAAAGTCTGGACGAGGAAGGTCTTTACACACTTTTTTGTGAAATCGAATCAATCCTCAACAATCGTCCAATATCCAGAGCATCTCTGGATGTTAATGATTTGGAAGCCCTTACTCCAAACCATCTTCTCCTCTTAAAAACACAGCCATCTTTATCACCTGGACTCTTTGACAAGAACGATCTGTATTCACGACGACGTTGGCGACAGGTCCAATACATGGTGGATCTATTTTGGAAAAGATGGACCGGGGAATATCTACTTCAACTACAAGAACGCCAGAAGGTGCTGGTGAAGAAACGCAATTTTCAAGTGGGAGATATTGTGCTTGTAGTGGATGATACTGCTCCAAGGAGTTCATGGATAATGGGCAAGATCATTCAGATCACAAAGGATACAAAAGGATTAATACGTCAAGTAAGAATCAAGACCAAGAGTTCCTGTTTGACCAGACCCATTACCAAAGTTTGCCTTCTTCTTGAAACGGAGGATTTTAACTAGGTTATTCTACGACCGACTGACTAATTGACTGACTGACTTGTGAGAGCTCTCAACTGACTTACTGAAGACTTTGACTAAAGACGTTTTAATTGACATGTTTACTTCAGTTGGTTATGGACATTGTTCACATTGAAGAATTGGACATTTACATATACATGCATACATACACATACATGTGTAGCCTATACATTGTTTATTTGCGGAATAAAATTTAGCGATTTATATGTATGTAGGTACATATTCAACGATGTGTAACTTGCATGATTGTGTTGTATTATGATTATTACAGTTTGTGGGTGTAATAATCAGGGGCTGGTGTGTAGGTGCCAGGTTTGGGTTGACGTCTTTTATTTTGAAATTTATTTTTTGGTTTGTTATGTCACTTGCTTTAGGTGCATATTACTTGTTAGTTTGTGTGTGATTGGCATGGAGGAAGGGGGTGAGTAGCTGGGACGCTCACTTTCTGTTGACCGTTTTCATTTCATTTAGATTTATTTCATTTCTTTTCCTTTTGTTTATTTTACCGTCATCATCATCATGTTGCTGTTCTTTTCAATGTTATAATAAATCACATGGATCAACTATGGAAACGCGTCAATCTTTAATCCCTCTACTCAGCCTCTTAGCGGTTACTGGCTGCCGCTATACAAAGGTTTTATTGCACATAAGGAGCGTAGCTGTCGGCAAATTGAGTAGTTTGGAGCTAACTTAACTTCCCCATCTCCACAGCGATGAAGCGGCGTCTGCGTCTCTGCAGGGCGCCATAGACAGTAAAAGAAATGGACACAGCGACCCCATTGGATTCAATGGAGACAAGTGAAGTCGTGGGGGTCCTGGGGGTCGAGCATGCTGCGCAGACTCAAACTGAGCTTGATGACGTAGATGTCACGTGAGCAACATGTCTGACAACTGTAAGTCTTCTAATAGCTGTGCCAAGGTAAATCTGAATCACCCACTGAATCTTCCAGAGAAGGCGAGCGTGAACAGGAGCAAATTTTGGTAAGTATTCTGATTAATTATCTCCCTTACTTTATGCCTCCACGTCCCCCCGATTGCCTCATAGACAGCCTTGCCTTCTCCTCCTGTCCATACGGTAATTTCTCTACTGTGCGACAGAGAGTCACAGGTTATGATGCAATCGTTAGCCTATTTTTACAAAAATTGCTTCTACGGTGCCATAACGTAAGATACAAGGTAATGGAACCTTTTATACATTTTCGTGTTTCTTTAGAAATAATGAATGGACAAATGGAGTCTTTAAACTCCTCAGATGTAAAGTTATTCGCTGCAAAATGACGCCAAAATGAATGGGAGTCAATGGCACATTATATTCTGCGCTCGAGGAGAGAGATTCGCGCTCGGGCACATTAAATTCCGCGCGCGAGCAGAGAGATTCGCGCTCGCAAATTATATTAATGTACAGTACTTCAGCGGTACAATAATGCGCTCTCGACATTTGACAGGGAAATAACGCCATAGTTTCACTGTAGTGTTTGTCACATGACAGCTGCAGCTTCTTTGCTGCGGAGTAACCCCAGAGTGCAGTCTGGACGATGGGGCGGGGTGACACTTCGAGGCGGAAGTGGCCCATATGTGTTTTCCCCGCCTTTGACATTTTGCTCCGAGCCAGCAGGGGGCAGTTTGCGTTGAAATAAACAGAACGGTGGCAACTGCAGAAGCAGAGTAATAATGCTATTCCACGTTGATTGCATGAGGTGAGTAAAAATGGTTGTGTAAATATATTATAATATTAAATGCGATGTTCGATCATTTATTTATCCATGGTACGTTCAATTAGAATAATTATTGTTAATAATTGTTATAAATTGCTCATTTTATTGTTCTTTGTGGATTGTAACAGTACACTCTGTACATGGCTTTAGTTCTTAGGTTTGATTTTACAGAGGTATGCCATTACATTTGTCAAGTTATTTGAACAGACATGCATGATTATTGTGTGTATATTATTATTATTATTTTTCAGGATGACATGATCAGGAGGTGGTGGTGTTCTGTTCTCCTGGACAGCTTCCGCAAATGTATGTAGCTGTTTGAATGTTGCTACATGAAACATTACTCTGTACTATATCTAGCAATATACCTACCTCTTGACATTTGTTCTTTTAGAGCTCAACCACTGAGGGGAGGAACTTCACCATTCAAAAGACAGTGTCTTCAGGCAGAGTCCAGCAAAGCAGGTTATTTGTGCACATACATTCATTAAGAACTAATCATTACATGTGTGTACATGCAGAGGTATTTTAGTTATTACAGCTATATAGTTGTTCAGATATGAAATTGGGATTATGTACAAGTAATATATTGGTCAACACCGTGGATTATTTCATATATAGCTATCAGTTAACATCAGCATCAAAGACATTTAAAAACATTTCATCTTAATTCATTTTCAGACAGCAGCGAGTGTTTTAAATAACTTCTGTTTGCGATCTAATGTGGATTTTGTTCACCACATAAGACAGAAATATTTATATTCAATGTAAAAGATCTTCATGTGGATCATGCATACAAATAATATACAAATACACTGGATTATTACAATTAATGGCAAAATGAATGTGTGGAAATGTACACTAATATATCCTACTGACACACTACAGCAAAATATATAAATAATTGGCTTAAAACTATTTTTTTCAATGTGAAAATACTAACATGCCTAATACTTCTGCACAGTACTGTATATATTAACATTTTATTAGTGGTATTATAAAAGAATGAGTATGCAGTTGTGACAACAATCTATAGAGTTTGTTTAAAGCAAGTTGTCTGTAGTCAGTGTTTATATAATGTTTAATAACTTTTATATACTTGTGTAAATAAACCTATGTATGTTTTTGATTCAACAGCTTCCCCTGGAAATCCTCAGTGAAGTTATTTTGTCAGCGGGTGACTCTGCACATTTGACACTTTCTCTGGTTTGCAGATGGTTTAGGGATGTGGTCACTCAAGAAGTTTTCCGGAAAGCGGCACACTTTGCCTGGCTAGACAGTAAGATTTCCCCCTGTTTAATGCTCATTCTCCAATTTAACTTTGTAATATGAGGCTGTTAAACTTTTTTTATTATTATTATTATCTTTCCTGTATTTTGTCTTTACACTATAAGTTGTGGCCAACTGGAAGAATTGTCCTCCTGTCTACCAGAACGAGTTCAGACGGATGTACAGCATCAAGGAATGCTTGCAGTGCAGAGCCCTTTTCAAGTTTAACCCACCAGGGTACAGGGAAGAGGCTGGCGTGGTGATCTTCTGGGCTTTTGTTTACACAGGATTTTGTTCCAAGGACTGTTTTTTTTTTTTTGCGGCATGAAACACATTTATGTGTTCATTGAAGGGAAATAGAGAATGAACTGAGATCAACTGGTTTTGATGTGTTAATTGATGTCATTTAAATTTAAACTTTGCAGTGTATAATGTTTTAACAAAAAAGCTATGGCAAACACGTGCATGACAACAGGTTTCAGTCATTTACATCAGTCTATCATTCTTTAAGGTTTCTCATATTTGATGGTAACATCATTTGCTATGCATTGCTCATAATGAATTCTTAATTTAGTTGTGACAAATCATTGTAATTTTTCAATTACCAATGATTTTGATAAACAATGAAGTGTTTAAAGGGGTGATTAAATGTATTATGTTTTTATATAGAAGCGGGTAACTAAATAAATTCAGGATTAATGAGGTTTTCAGTAGTGCAGTTCAGAAAACAAATAACAGAAAGTGACGAGTGTTTTTGGGCAAGTTCTTTAGAACCTGTATAGTTCCTTCCTTGCAAAAAGTAACCATTGATTTATTGTAGTAAAAATATTTGTTGGCATATTAATTACCATGTCCTGTAATTATAAAAACAGCATAGTTTAACTATAGTTTTTGTAGCAGAACCATGGTAAATTTTCGTAGGGGCTAAGGGAATGTTCAGTATATTATTGGTGACGTTCAGAGACTGGTGACAATTTGTTACACACACACATCTATATATATATATATATATATATATATATATATATATATATATAATTTGAATATATAAATCAAGGTACTCCATGACTATCTACATAACCATACTTCGTATTATATTGCCGTGTCATTTACAAAAAACCAGCGAGTAATGCCGAGGTAGCGTCTACAGCCGTTGAGGGAGTAATTGTAAATTAGACCATTTATTTCTGTTCTGTTCGTCGTAATCCAAAACTCTTTGTATTTATACGGGATGTTGTGGAAACGCAACAATAAATGCAAAAACACAATATTTATATTCGCTTTTTAATTTATATTAAAAGTTTATTCATCTGAGTGTCTACTTCCGCATTCCAATCCTGCTCACAGCGTCATAATTCTCTATACCAATAAGATGTAAAATCATCACTCATCTGTACACCAATAAGCTCATCTTAATCATAAACCAATAACCGCTGAGGTGGGCGGGGCGACACGTGTCGCTCCGCCCCAACGTGTCGCCCCACCCCATCGTCCAGACTGCACTCTGGGCTACTACTTGCTGCGTGCGTGAGGAGAAAAAACACAGACGTCCATAGGGAGGCACTGGAAGCGTGCGTTGCACACACCAACATGAAATACGTCTCTTACAAATCTGGAACGCGGTCATTCTTTGAAGTATCAATACTAATAAATTTAGGAATCGTGACGTTTTTAATTTCCGAGAATCGCGATACTTTTTAAGTATCGGTGCACCATGCAACCATAGAGCATACACAGAGAAACAGTGCTCAAATCTACTGACAAACTATAAGATGTTCAATCAAAGTTGTATACAGTATGCGGAATGAGGGATAAAGATCATTCTGGATCAAAGCTCAAAATCTGTCCATGTCATATTAAACTACACTTCTAGAAACACAGCTTACGTAGTTCTGACTGTAAATGTTCATTAGAAAATGATATATTGACTAGTATTGTTATACTACAGTTCATTATTAGACTCTACATTCAGTTTTCCTGCTGCATAGACACACTTTTCAACCTGTATTTGATTTTGATCCTCTCGTTTATTCTCGTGTGTTTCCAGCTCCTCTGTCCATTCTCACTATTGTCAAAGACTCTGAACAATCATGGAGCTGGAAATGTATCCTGCTGTGTTCAGTGATGAATGTGACAGAGGCGACTCTCTGCTGGTACGAAGGAAAGAGTTGAATCTCATCCGTCAGTGTCTCTGATCTCAACAACAGCTTCTCTCGTCCTCTGGAGGTGAATTATCAGGATATCAACATCTACAGCTGTGTGCTGAACAATTCAATCAGCAACCAGACCAAACACTCAACATCTCTGAACTCTGTCAACGATGTCCAGGTATGAAGAGACCACAGCAGCAACAATCACCTGATTACAATATGGATCTAAGAAACATACGGAAATGTAAAACTAGTTCTGAAATATCTCAAATGTGAATATTGTTAGACACAGCTGTCTGTAATTCTATGTACTGATAGGAATAACACTATTCTTTCCAAAAAGTATGTTTTGGTATCTCAGCAATGATTTATTTTTGTTTGTTACAGTAAGTAATCTTTATAAATCAGGGGCTCTAACTGTAATGTCTCTGATTGCTCAATATTACCTTGGTTCCCTGAGATGACATTGCATTAGATGCACGATCTGATATGGGAAAGATTGTTCTTAGAGAACACTGAACTCTTATTGAATCATAGCTGTTTAAGTTCACTGTCTGAATGACAAGACTATTGCGTCCACAATCCAGTGTGACAGTGTCTGTAGAGATGCACCAAAACAAAGAGCTGTTTAGAAAACCTGAGCACCTGACAGGAACGTGGTTTCCCCACATTACAATCCAGACATCCCTTCTCAACCAGACCCAACCATGGACTCTAACTGTCTGAAGGTACAGTGAGTGTGGGTTTGTTACTTGTGCTTCCACAAGCTTCACTTCATTTAGGATTGTGCTTCAGTTTGGTTATACAGTAGCTCTTTGTATTCAAGTGATGGACATTGTTCATAAAGGATAGCAGTTTTTATAAGAGTCCTTCTCTCTGACACTAATGTGTGACGTGGTCCAGTTCTTCCTCAGCAGCTGTGTGATGCTCCGCTTTTATTATAATTACCTGCACACAAGAATTCTAAACAGATTTTAATATTGTAGCATAATGATATTTACTGTGTAATAATAATAATGTAACTGAATAAAATATTTACTTTGTTAGTTTTGATGACTGTTTCTCTTCACCATCTGTTCATTACAGAGTCAGGTTATATGATGCTGGTTAGTATTGGAGTAACAGCTTGAACCTGATGGTTAAAAAAGGACAAGCAGAACAAAATGGCAAGTATTAGCTACAGTCTATACAGATTGTTTACATATTTAGACATTTAAAAAAAAAAATCTTAGATATATTTAATTTATACCCAGATGTCTAATAGACAAAAAAGGTATGTTTTAGCTATAAACAGTAGTCCAGTTTGGAAAGTGAAAATGTCTTCTCTTTCATTATAATGAAATTGGATCTTACCTGTTTACCTTACCTGAAAACAAGGAGGATAAGCTCTGCTATTTACATCATCACGGTATAACTGTGGAAGATTGTGACTGAGCAACCAGAATCGTACATTTCAGAGAGCCATGTAATACAAACAAATTAAACGGAGTATCAACAGCTATCACTGCTTTTCAGTTACTCGATTTCAAACCCTACTCTGGTCTAAAATTAGGAAGATGATGGGATAGGTATATATTACATCCTCCTAACTTTATAGAAAAGACTGCCTATATTTAATGATCTAATGGTGTGATTGCAGGGTGGTTTATGGTTATGAGAGGAACAGTCTCCAGGAGATTCAACAGTCACCCAGATGAGAGGAGTCCTTTGGAGATAAATGATGAAGAATCATGACCAACTTATAACACTTTTTAGCCAAACTAATGATGTTTAAATAAACACATTAATTTAGGTCAGGGGTTTCTGGGGCTGGATTGGACACCAGCACTGTGTGTTTGGATATGATCTTGTAACCTATTTGCAGCGGGTGGGTTACAATGGATTTATGTAAAGTATGTGAAAAATATATGTATGTGTATATACAGGTATAAAAAGACTGGGAACATGTTTCTTTTCTACAAGTTCTTTGTTATGAAATGTGGCAGTCAATGAAAGCGCACAACATAGGAGAGCATAAAGAAAACCATTTTTATAATAAATACTACAGGGAACAACACCACACTCTACTGCAAATGAGGATGAACAGAGAACTCCCGTTATATACAGAGCAAACAAAGGGAACTAATGAGTTAATGAGACACTTTTTTGTTTTGCACTACAACGTAAATTACACAAGTGTACTTTGAATCTTTTATTATTATTATTATTATTAACCTTTGGGGTGAGTTGTAAAAAAAAATTAAAGTACTAAGTTATGCTCACACAAACATGAAAAATATAATAAAAAAATATAAATTTGAAAATGTATTAGGTTCTATAGGGTTTCGCTCAGGGATTCTCAACTCTGGCCCTCTAGGTTTAGCTCCAACCCTAATCAAACACACCTGAAGAAGCTAATCATGGTATTCAGGATTACTAGACAGTTACCGGCAGGTGAGTTTAATCAAGATTGAAGCTGAACTTAAGGAATGTGTACCTCGAGGGCCAGAGAACTTCTAGATTAGCTGATTAGCAAAGGAATTCACAAAATTTAAAGTGTGAAAAGAATTAGCTTTTAAATATCTAATAATGGATATTTTCCATGGTATTCTAATATTGAAGAAGAAAAAAGATGCTAATGAACAGTTAATGTCTGTGAACACGTGTCAGTGCTGGAGATGGCAGCAAACATTCAAAGTGTTACCTTCAAGCCAACTGGTGGTTTAGAAGTAGTTAAACTTTTAAAAGAAGTGTTAAACTAAAAGGTTGATTAATGCAATGCATTTAAACCTTCATTTTGATTGTATACGCGTGTTCTTCATGTAATTTACATGCACACATTTTATGTTATTTTATTCTCAAATAACTACTATGATGACTTTTGTTCTACCAGCTTAAATGAGAGAAGTACGTGTGCTGTCCAATCTGTTAAGACTGTGTCTGTTCCCCGAATAGTGAGGTCAAAATATAATTTAAATGTAGGATCTAGAAAAAAATAAAACAGAAAAATTTTAAATAAATGAACTTTTTTTTTTTTTTAAGTTTGGGCTCATAAACATTAGATCCACTCACACCCAAAGCAGTTATTGTAAATGAAATGATCGCAGATAATAGTTTTGATGTACTCTGCTTGACTGAAACCTGGCTAAAACCAAATGATTATATTGGTCTAAATGAGTCGACTCCACCAAATTACTGCATGAGCCCCGTCAGACTGGTCGTGGCGGAGGTGTTGCAACAATATATAGTGATATTCTCAATGTTACCCAGAAAACAGGATACAGGTTTAACTCATTTGAAATACTTCTGCTTAATGTTACACTGTGAGTTATGCAAATGAAATCTATTGTGTCTCTGTTGTGTATAGACCACCATGTACACAGAATTCCTAAAATAATTAGCAGATATCCTCTCAGACCTTCTGGTTACAGTTGAAAAAGCGCTAATCATGGGAGATTTTAATATTCACTTTGATAATACAAATGATGCATTAGGACTTGCGTTTACTGACCTAATAAACTATTTTGGAGTCAAGCAAAATGTCACCGGGGCCACTCATCGTTTTAATCATACACTAGATTTAATTATATCGCATGGAATCGATCTTACTGATATAGATATTGTACCTCAAAGTGATGATGCTACAGACCATTTCCTTGTATAGTGCATGCTGCATATCACTGATATTAACTATATGTCTCAGCGTTACCGTCTGGGCAGAACTATTGTTCCAGCCACCAAAGACAGATTCGCAAATAACCTTCCTGATTTATCTCAACTGCTATTTGTACCCAAAAATACACATGAACTAGACAAAATGACTGACAACATGGGAACTATTTTCTCTAATAAATTAGAAGCTGTTGCCCCCATCAAATTGAAAAAGGTTAGAGAAAAATGTACTGTGCCATGGTATAACAGTAATACTCACTCTCTCAAGAAATAAACTCGTAGTCTTGAGTGCAAATGGAGAAAAGGTAACTTGGAAGTATTTAGAATTGTGTGGAAAAACAGTACGTCCAGGGGCCAGTTCTTCGTACGTCGCTTATTACATCCGAGATCAAATGACACATCCAAGATGATATCATCGTGCTAATCATGATCCGGCTAATTGGGTTCTTCGAACACACCTGTTGTGTATGATTAGTATCGCTGGATTGAGTTATCTGAGATAATTGCGCGTTCATGTGTTGGCTTAAAAGGGGATATGTATCGATACTCGAAACCATGATCAGCAGTGCAGCGATTGGCTGGTGGCAAGACGGCAATGTAATGACGTCATATAATTTAAAATGACACCCGACGAAAAACTTGACAAATTTCTGGACTTTTATAAGGAAACAGCCAAGCAAACAAAACTACATAAATGTTATAATAGATACATGAAACAGATAATAGATACATGTTTTTATTTTTTTAGAATTTTTTTCATGATTCCCAATTATTTATATTCGCAATTTATACTAGTTGTACAGTCTTTAAATTTTTCTTTCAATGTAGAAATTATCTATTCATTTCATTTTATATTTGGACAGATTTGTTACGTGACAGCATTAATGAAAGTTTCTTAAGGGTCAATATCATGTTATCTGCATCTCCTGCGCTCCATCAAGCCACTCTTATAATAGCAGTCATCACTCAAAATAATGCACGACTCTATTATCTGTGTGTAAGACTCTAATACAATTATGAAGTAATAATTTTATGACAAGTAAATATTTCAGTGAGTAAAACTGGCTGTGTCTATAGTAGGCTGTTATGGACTACACAGCATTTTTATATTATTTTTAAATAATTTTTTTAATGATTATTATTTTAAATTATTGTCCCTGGATCAGTACGATACTCTTGTAATAAAGTAGTGGTGGTAGCAGACATATTTTGAGTATCAGTTCTGGTTGAAAAGAAGCGATCTAATCCTGTTTACATGAAATAAGCCTGCTCCCGAGCAGGTTTAAGCTTACGGACCTGTTGCTATGACAGCAGCTCCGGGATGAGCTTCGAAGAACCAAACGATCCAAGATCATGCCAAATCGTCAACAATCAAATCCAGCTAACTGAGTTAGCGATGTACGAAGAACGGGCCCCAGGGCCGAGCATATCCACAAACTCATTGAAAATAACCAAAATAATCCAAGGTTTTTATTTAGCACAGTGGCTAAATTAACAAATAACCAGACGCCACCTGATTCAAATATTCCATCAACATTTAATTGTAATGACTTAATGAATTTCTTCACTGATAAAATAGATAACATTAGAAATAAAATAACGAATGTAGATTCAACAGCGTCTAATACTTCAGTTTCATCCATCGCACCCAAAGATAAACTGCAGTGCTTTACAACTATAGGACAGGAAGAGCTAAATTAAACTTTTCACTGCATCTAAACCAACACCATGTTTATTAGATCCTGTACCCACTAAATTACTGAAAGTGTTGTTACCTGTAGCCGAAGAACCGCTTCTCAAAATTATTAACTCGTCATTATCTTTAGGTCACGTCCCAAAACCATTTAAGCTGGTGGTTATTAAACCTCTTATTAAGAAACAAAAACAAGATCCTAGTGAACTGGCAAATTAAAGGCCAATTTTAAATCTTCCATTTATGTCTAAAATTTTAGAAAAAGTGGTGTCTGCTCAATTGAGATCCTTCCTGCAAAAAAATTATCTGCCTGAAGAATTTCAGGAAGGTTTCAGGCCCCACCATAGCACAGAAACTGCACTTGTTAAAATTACAAATGACTTGCTTCTTGCATTAGATCAAGGCTGTGTCTGATTGCTAGTTTTACTTGATGTTAGTGCTGCGTTTGACACAATAGATCATGACATACCCATAGATCGATTGCAAAACTATACAGGTATTCAAGGGCTGGCTCTAAGATGATTTAGATCCTACCTGTCTGAACACTACCATTTTGTTTATTTAAATGGGGAATCATCTCATTTATCACCAGTAAAATATGGAGTGCCACAAGGAATTGTCCTAGGTCCCCTTCTATTTTCAATATACATGTTGCCCCTTGGTAATATTATTAGAAAATACGGGATTAGTTTCCACTGTTATAGCTAACAGAGTGTGTTAAAAATGTAAAAGATTGGATGACCAATAATTTTCTCCTATTAAATTCCGATAAGACAGAGATATTAATTATTGGACCAAAAAACAGTACACAGAATCTAGTAGACTACAGTTTGCAACTAGACGGATGTAATGTTACTTCCTCTACAGTCAAAAATCTGGGTGTTATATTAGACGGCAACTTGTTAGCAATTAACAGTTAGCAGTTAGCAAAAAACTAATTAGCACAGGTGGAGCACACTAGGGTATAAATACAGCTGACTTACCTGTCTCCAATGACGGTTTATCAGCATTCGGTTTGCACCTTTTGCCATTATACATCAGACTCCACTTCACACATTTAGACGACGAGGTCTATAATGGGGATTTTTTCAGTTCTCCAGCTAATTTGCCGGCCCCAGGATCGCTCCTTCTCCGTCAGACACCACCGCAGAGCTCCAGTCTTCGTTGCGGCTGTTCCTCCGCTCGTCCAGCCACAAGCATTCCACAACACAGAGGCTTAACCTCACCTCAACCAGAGTCACTTCAATTTTTCCCCGGCATCCTCTTATCTTCCGGCTGTGCCAACAATTCCTCCAATCGGAAGTTGACTGTATTTAAGCCTGAGTCAAACACTGATTAATTCCGATGCTCCATCCTTGCGAAGGGTAAACAAAGTGAATCCGAACAATCTAAGTTATTAATCTCCCAGCAATCAGCCAAACCTCACTCCTAAATCCACTCAAGCAAGGCCAATATTTCGAGCAAGCTCAACACCAGCGTCGACATCGCTTACCGCTTCGACTCAACCTTTACTGTGGCTCTTCCGGCCACAGCGTCGCACGCAGCCAGGTGCCACCCATAGACTTTTCCAACATGACACAGGCTGTGTTGTAAATTCATTTAGCTAAAGTTGCTAAAAGGCAGGTCGTTTGTTGCTGAAAGTTGTTAAAAACTATGTTGTGACACAAAAGGATGTTGATGTAATTTTTGCCACGTCGCAAATGGCGTAGAATACAAAGAAATTACTCAGATTTTCAGAATTATATTGAACAAAACTAACCATGTATTTTAAATCATATAATATGCACGCACATTATGTCAAAAGCCTTCAAAGGGCAATGTACTGACAATTCTCTATACATTTCACCGTGCAATCTAATCCTCGTTTGCTAAACATTCAATTTAAATGTAGCCTACACTTAATCTTGATTTTTTAGACAATTCTTTACGACAGGGATACTAAAGCAATCATAAATCCTTGAATGTGGACATCAAAATGTTGAATGTTGCCATTTTTCTGAATTTCATTATGTTCAGTCATTTCACTGAAATAAGCTGTTCAGCTTTGCCCCATAGGCAGAGCGAATTGAACAAGGCTTGCAATAACCATTGGAGTGGCTACTTAAAAAATTCTGGGGTAAGAAACTCCTAATCGATATGTCAGCTCTGCATAACTAGCTGTTTCAAACACAATCTCCACGATTACTCTTGATGAATTCTCTCTCTCAGCTGTAGGACAGAAGAGGGAAAAACGTATATATATAACTTTACCTTTCCGTTTTGCGTTCGGAGAGACTTTGCCGTTTGTTGTCGTGAGTTTTTTCCTCCCATCAGACATTGGTTGGATGTCAGCGAGAGCCTCCTGGCTAGACAACCTACTTTGTTCTTCCTATGGTCAACAAGGCTTACCCGTCTGATGCCATGAGTATTGAGCTCCCATCGGACGCCGGTGAGAGCCTCCCGGCCACGCACCCTTACCTTTTCCTCTTACAGTCAGCAAGGCTTACCCGTTCGATGCCTTGATTATTGAGCTCCCATCGTACGTTGGCGAGAGACTCCCGGTTAGACAACCTTACCTTTTCCTTTCTACGGTTGGCGAGGCTTACCTGTTCAATGCCTTGAGTATTGAGCTCCCATCGGACGTCGGCGAGAGTTTCCCAGCCACATAAACTTTACCTTCTCCGTGTTACGGTCATAGAGGTTTACCCGTTCGGTGCCTTGACTATTGAGCTCCCATCAGACATAGGCTAGAGTCTCACGGCCATCTAACTTTTCATTCTTGTTTGACGGGTGATGATGCTCAGCTGTACGACAACAAGAGTCTCGACCTCCTGCCAAACACTGTCCAAATCTTTTCCCCCCACCTGGTGAGGCTTACCCGTTCAATGTCCTGAGTCCTGATCTCCCATTGGATTCTGTGAGAGCCCACGCAATCAGGTTTTTCTTTTCCCGCTCCCCGGCCAGTGAGGCATACCCGTCTGATGCAGTGAGTATTGAGCTCCCATCAGATGTCGGCGAGAGTGCTCCCGGTTCGGTTTTCTTTACTTGCCGCCCACAAACAGGTCTTATCCATCTGATGCTGTGGGTATTGATCTCTCGCCGGATGTCGCAAGAGTCCTCTTTGTCAGCGGCCCAAAGCCTGTTTCTCTGCTCAACGGAGAGGACCTACACGTCCATAGTCCTGAGTCTTAATCTCCAGTCAGAGGCTTCATGGGCCCTCTCGGTCAGTTATCTGCCCTTGATGCCACTGATTAGCAGGGGCTCATCAGCCAGTAGGACCCGTACGCCCACACTGTGACCTATTCCAGTCGAGGCAACTCGGGCCCTCCTGGTCGGGCTATCACGCTCTCCTCCTTCATCGGCTGGTAGGGCTCATCTGTTCCAATGCAGTGAGATTCTCCGGTTGAGCAACGGCTCGAGCCCTCCCAAACGGGCGCCCCAAATCACACAGTCCAATACAAGCAGCCAGTAGGGCCTACCTCTCCAAATATGTAAAGTTGTTCCCACTGGAGGACATAGGCTTTTCCGACCTGCCAACCAGCTGACTTTCCAGATATCAGCCCCCACCAGATCTCAATGCTATTGTGGGGTGGTCCTTAGTCTGGCGGCTGTCCTTTCCACTATTGTTTTTTTGGGGGGTACTCTAGGTCACTGGAGTACATAGGCTTTTCCGACCTGCCAACCAGCTGACTTTCCAGATATCAGCCCTCACCAGATCTCAATGCTATTGTGGGGGGGTCCTTAGTCAGCCGGCTGTCCTTTCCGCTATTGTTTTTTTGGGGGGTACTCTAGTCTGGCGACTCTCCTTTCCACTATTGTTTTTTTGGGGGGTACTCTAGGTTCAGGCCATTCCTGAGCTCGGAGACCTTCCCCGGACAGCATGCTAAATACGCATTATAAATACTTCAGCTATTAATATATAAGTGTGAACTCGTGAACTGACAGTCAACACTTATAAGCTACTTAACTTAATTTTCTGTAAAGTTGCTTTGTAATGATTTGTATTGTAAAAGCACTTATACAAATAAACTTGAATTTAATTGAATTCTAGGAAAAACATTTTCATGAATTGTGCGGTAGATGTCTGCAGTGATCCACACATGCTGCTCATACAGACTAGTGTTTCACAAGCAAAGGAAATCCAGGTGAAACCATTTCCCTTATTAATTATTATTATCATTAAATAAGTTAATTCTCAACATGTCAGCCAAGATGTATTTCTGCTACCCATGCATAAGGTCCAGATGAGTCTTCCCTCCTGGGTGCCGTTTCCAAATCTCCTGAAAGACTTTTCCTGCACAGACAGATACTAACACACACACACACACACACACACACACACACACAATATGCAACTTCTTCAAGGCTGGGTTGTTCAAATCCAAGCTCTAATCAGGAGCTTTCCCCAAACACCTTTAAGTACACTATGTATCAAAACCCAGTAGCCTCTCGTCTCTCAGCTTTCTGAATTAAGAAAGGCCACACTGAATCTCCTGGAAAGTACTATGAGCAATTAAGGAACATGTATTTTGTTTTCAGAGATGACCCTAGTGCAGAGGAGGATGTCATGTTTAAGAGTTTGTTTGTGAGTAATCTATACCCCACTGTTAGGAATCCACTCATACTTCTGCTAGATGTTGACCGTATGTCTGCAAGAGAACTGGAGCAGCTTGCAGTGTGATCTTGGGACAGTGAGAGGACAGGCAAAAAACAGGAAATACAGAGAGCCAGATACATCTGTGCTTGAATCAGAAAATGACAGTAATACTCCTCTTCAATCTGAAGTGTCAGAACTTCCCCAGAACAGGTTTGTCCATCCCAGAACCCCAGGTTCTCAGGTTACAGGAGACATAAGTCACAGGCATGTCTCCAGAAAGGAGAGCATGCAGTGGGAGGACAGAGAGCAAAGACAGAAGAAGGGCAGAGATGGCTATGAGAATGGCCATAAACAGTATAGTAATTACTGAAAGAGAGAATCTAGAGGAACTGAAAGTAAGGATGCTGAGAAATTAGCAGAAATCCAGCACCTACTTCTTAAATCCCTCAAAGTCCTCAAGTCAGAGGAGAACACCTCTAATGACAAAAACCTGGGCCCGTATTTGTCAAGCCTCTGAGAATTACTCACAAGAATGCTGCTTTTAACTGCACTGACTTAGAGAGTAAAAAAAAATATTGACTCAAAGCTGCGCTATCAAGCATCTCAGTCATAATTTAAGTGAAGTGTAAGACCAAATCTTAGGTGTCAGTCATGACGACAATTTGCTGTGCCACAAACAGGATTTTGGAAGACGACACAGGCCAGCCACTGAATAGATTTCCTTATTTAAGAATATTATCAGATAAATACACATTGAATGGTGACATTTTTACATCCAACACACATTTGACAATAAAGATGTTTCACGATAATACAGTATGGGAAGGAAATGCAGCCTCATCAGAACCTTAAGTTTAGTTTTGTGCCCATAGACGATTGTATCATTTATTATTATTTATCTAAATTATAATTATAATTATTATCATTATTCATCAAAAATAGACTAGGCTACTATCTCCAGTGATGTAACATGGAGAGCCACTAAATGGAAGCTTCAGAAATATGGTAACATACTGTATAAACATAAGTATTGACGAGAGTGTCTGCGATCAGCTCTGGTGGCCGTGTCGGAGACGTAAAGCAGACGTGCACAGTGTAGATAAGTAGTTATGAATGAGTGATTTATACTTAATACAGTGTAAGCTTTATAATGGGAGTGTTTTTTAAAGAGCATAATTAGTGGTGGGCATAGATTATTTTTTTTTATCTAGATTAATCTCACTGTAATCTTGGAATTAATCTAGATTAAAATGGTTAATTTGAATTCTGACGAAGGCATTCAGAATATGTGTACTACCCAAATAATGACTAAAAGTCTGTGAGAAGGGGTTTCTCAAGCCAGGTGCTGCATTAGACCAGGGGCTCATCTCCAGCTTCCAAAATGCATCACAAACTGCTTGAGAAAGCTGTTCTACTATAATAATTGGTGATGAAAATAAATTATGTTCAATAAAATGTACTTGTTAGTACTGATAGAGCTGTGCTGACAGGCTTGCCTCGGTTGCACTCAAACACAGTGGTTTGACGACGACTCTTCCCCTGCACTACATCAGTGCTTGGCCAGGCATCTTCTGCATCAGCTAAGGGATGCTTTGCGTTTAGGTGGTACTTGAGACTGGAAGAACTCGTACAGTAAACTAATTCCGAATTGCACAAGGTGCAAACAACCTTGTTTCACCCATGTTAACGGATTCCAGCGTGCAGGCGGTTGCGGTCCGTCAGTGCGTTCCAGGAGCGATGCGTCTGCAGCAGTGCAGCGATAATTTATTTACCGAGTCTATTTTTGCTGTGCTGCACGCGCTGAATTAAAGTGGCAGCGCATTGTTCGCGTTAAAAATGAACATGGATTGACACGGAAATGCAGTCATTTCACAATAAATGTATAGTAATTAAAGCCTACTGTATTTCACACATGGATTTTTGGCTAGGTTTAAAACAAGAAAAAGATCACCTTTAGATAAACAAGGCAACATAATATATGCACTTTATGGAAGCAGAAAAAAAAGTTAATTAAGAACCGTGTGATTGATTGTAATAAAGATTTAAATGCAAAAGGCACAAGAGTTGACTGTTTCTGTCAGTGGTGTTTTAATTTTAAATATTTGCGATATCCCAACAAGAAAAGTAGGCTAATTGTTGTGTTTAAATGTTTTTCTGCTTGCTCGAGCAGCTTATTATACAAACCTAGAAGTCAGATGCATGAATAATATGTTGTTTATATTTATATAAAAAAGAGCTAAAGAGACTAAAGAGCCGCGGATCAGTAGCGGACTGCAAACGTGTCCTGTGTGAAAGCACAATCAGTCCGTGCTGCTTCCTGCTCCACATACGTAACACACACGGACTGCGTACGCACTGCAGACGGAGTATGTGTGAAACGGACGAGAGTCTTGTCGAGGTTTCAATTGGGAAGCTTCTTAAAAAAAATTTCCCTGAAGCAAATACGGCAGCTTCATCATTTAGTTTATTTGAGAGCTCATAAACTATATACACTTTGAGAATAGATTAACGGTGATATTTTTTTTATCGCCCGATAAGAGTCTCACTTTAACGCAGCACGTAAACGCCGATAACGGCCCACCACTAAGCATAATACTCACACTAGACTGAAGTCTGTTATGATGTTCTTTGGTAATGTAAATGTTCTTTGCTTGTTTTCTGTTTGAATAACTGAGGAAATGTAACCGTTTTATTAATTACTCATCATCAAACAATTCAAAAATATTCTTCCTCTCCCGAAAAATTAGTGCATGTCTCTGTCTCCTCGTGCCACCATTAGTCCCTACTGGTAACTCTTCTTAACCACTTGAGAGACCTTTCGAGTTGTCTGGGAGAGTAACAGTGATTCTTAACTTTAATAAATTTGATAAATTGATTTTATCCTCAAGTTTAAAAGTAAAAAAAAATGTCATGAATTTTCAGCACTTAAGACTAAAATGGCACTTTGAGAAGCTTGATAAATACGGGTCCTGGTCTTCTCAGCATAAGCAGGTCGGGGCCCCTCTCCCTCCACCTTACATCTGTGTGTGGACAAGAAACACAGGTAAAGGGGGTTACCCCATAACTAATAGGGTTTATCAGTGTCAGCAGACATCACCTTCAAACAGAGAAGGGTTCTTTACTTTCCATTCCAGTTTTGCTTTCCAGTTTAGACTTTCCAATCAGTGTCTATAACAAACAACTTTATAATTCCCCCCACTGTCAGGGGGAAATTACATCATCATTAGGGTTGACAACTTCAGAATTGTGATTATTAGAAAATAAAGGAATAAAGAATAAGGGATGCTCAAAATATTTTTATTGTTTGTTTTGCATAACCTATTTATTTTACATTTTTCAACAACAACAAAAAATAATAATAATAGAGTAAATTGTACCATTAAAGAATTGTGTCTGCACAAGTAGTGTAGTGTAGTGCAACATCTTACATAAAAATGTTTCATCATGTTTGGACTGAAAGTGTTCATAACAAAGGCAAAAGTATTCTGGTTGTGGTTTGGAAAGTGAAAATGCATCGGTTAAACTTCAGTGACACTTTTCTAAATGTGTGTTTGGACTACGTAAATAAGTTTCACAGGAGGAAAGAAGGGAGGGCCACACAGCTCTGACATAGCAACACCCAACGTAATCACTTGCATTTTATGCAACTTATGCACTTTATTACTTTTGCTTTGTCATTCATGGTTTTTATTTAGTTGTTGTTGATTACATTTGTTTATCTATTCTTAGTACAAAAATTTGATTACTCTTGTGTCTTCCTTGTGTTAATTATACAGAAAGAGGCTCTACAAGTTAGGTTACCCACCAATCTTTCTTTTGTGATGTAACCACACCTTGAGTGACACGTGATCCAAAAATCTTAACGTCAACAGTGATATGTACCCATCACTGCACTATTTTGCTTCCCTAATTCACTATAGTATCAGCATTTGTCCAGGTGACAGTCTTGTTCAGGACGTGTTGTTTTGATTCAGTTGTTTGGAGCTTGTGGAGTTTCCACTGTCAAATACTGTACAATAAAGAGAAATATAAAATACACTTAGATATGCTTTTATACAAGATGATAAATGAAAGCATTGACTCAATAACTTACAGTAGTTTCTTCAGTTTACAGTGTGGATCCTCCAGTAGAGCAGAGAGCAGCTTCACTCCTGAGTCTCCTGGTTTATTATCTCTCAGATCCAGTTCAGTCAGGTGTGAGGGGTTTGATCTCAGAGCTGAAATCAGAGCAGCACAGCCTTCCTCTCCAATACTGCAGTCACACAGCCTGCAGAGAGTGAAGAACATGAATGATCTCTGAGACCGTGTTTAACATTTGGTGTGAGAGTGTGTTTGTGTGTGTGTTTGTATGAGCTCTACTTTTTCTACACACCAGGATCAGTGCTTTAGAGATTTTAACCCTCTGGAGTCGGTCCCCGCGTATACGCGCGTGGAGGCATTTTCTCCTGATAACCCCGAAAAGAACTTAAATTAAACTTTCAGTTTTGATCATACAGATAAGAGCAATACATCAATCGAATCTGACAAGTGTTTACTTTTATTTGTATACAGACATAATAACAACAAAACTTTGTGCATTTATAAAATAAAGATAACAAACAAGGTGCGCTGTTTGCAGCCTTGGTCTGGTCTGCTATTATCTTAATTTACAAACGCATCATTAAAATGAACTGTAACCCAGTGGACACTCAACGATGAGACATGAGAGATATATCTATAGAAAGCTTGATATGTCTATATGTAATCCATATGAAAACAACACGATGTCCGTCTTTCACGTCTCCCTTCATTATATCTAATGCGACCACACCCACGTACTGAACGTGCTATTATAATGATTATAATGCTCCATGTGAAGCTCGCGGCTTGTAAACGCCCTCACAGAAAACAAAGTAGCGAGAAAAGCAGGGTTTTTTTACTGTTTGTTTTGCGCTGAGAGGAATAAGACATAATTCACCACGAGAAGAAACACGGAGGATTACCTTAGGATTTGAGTTTTGGATTTCCTCAGAAAAAAGAATGAAGCGCTTAATCCAGCAGAGATCATAAACATGAGTGAGTCTTTTTTTATTTCATATACTTGTACTAGTTTTCACATAACGTGTACACATTTTACTAGTTAGACTTTTGCCAAACTATAATTCCTGACTAAATGTATAATCAAGTTAAACATTATGGAGTTTCATTCACATCATTTAAATGTTCTACTGTACTACTAGTATCAGTGACCATCACAATAATGTTAATAATGTAATTTATCATTTAGTTTATTTGAGAGCTCATAAACTATATACACTTTGGAAATGCTAGTTATGTGATGTTCATTTATATATTTCAACATTACACAATACCAGTCAATACCAGTTTGCTAAAGCAGTAATATTGTTCAACATTTTTACTATTACAGATAACTGCTTTCTATTTGAATATATCTTACAATTTAATTTATTCCTGTAATCAAACCTACATTTTCAGCATCATGACTCCAGTCTTACTCCAAGTGTATCAATATACACTATACCATTCAAAAGCTTGGAGTCAGTATATATAGAAATTAAAACTTTTATTTAGCATACACGTGATGATAAATACAATAATTATGTTACAACGATGCTGTTCTTTTAATTCAGCAAAAAAAACCGTAAAAAAATAGTCAAAAATATTGTCAATAATATTGTCAGTAATAAAAATAATAATAGAAATAATAAATGTTTATTTTTTGTAGAAAATCTGAATATTAGAAGGATTTCTGAAGGATTGTGTGATTGGAGTAATGATGCTAAAAATTCAGCTTTGAAAGTCAGCTTTGATTGTTGTAATAAACTGTTTAACTGCACTCACAAGTGAATATTAAATTATGTTGTGGGATAATTAAATATATTCTAAATAAACTACAAACCTAAAATTATATACATTTATTTTGTCCTCACATTCTTTCTTGTAACTCTTCCCTCTCAGTCACACACCTGACTGAAAGGCTCATAATGCAGCTCATTATGCGGTTCTTTGTCTTCTCAGGTGTAAATCACAACATAATTGCATAGTAGTTGATGCCCTCTTGCATATGACCTTTCTACACAAAAAGTGTCTTAGAAAATTTAAATCAATATATTGTTTTCTGTGAGTGAGTAAACAAGATGATTTTCACATAATTTAGAAAGAAAAACTCTAGGCTAGAAAGCTCCAGTTCTCAAAGTCATGAGAACCGATGTTCTGTTTTTAGTTTATCACTAACCACGCATAAAAACATTGTTTTCTCAAAAACACAATCATGTACATACATGCTGTTCACATATTATTGTAGCCAAGTTTGTGCTGATTACAGTGATATTATACTTTAGCCATTTACTGTATATGTATATAAGCAACTGAAAAAGTTCAGTCAGGGCATGACACAACTTCTCCATACCCCAAAAGAGGTATAACCCTCTGGAGTCTAAGGATATTTTTGGGGCCTGGGGAAGTGTTGTCATGCCCTGATATTTTTGCTTTTTTCAGTTTCTTATAAATGTCTGAATGGCTAAAGTTTAATCTCACTGTAATCAGCACAAACTGGGCTATACAAATATGTGAACAGCATGTATGTACATGATTGTGTTTTTGAGAAAAAAAACCTTATGCGTGGTTAGTGAAAAACTAAAAATGTTAAATCATATGAATAATGGCATAAAACACATACATAACATTGGTTACCGGGACTTTTGAGAACTGGAGCTTGTAGCCTAGAATTTTTCTTTCTAAATTATGTGAAAATCATCTTGTTTACTCACTTACAGAAAACAATATATTGATTTAAATTTTCTAAGACACTTTTTGTTGGTAAAAGTCAGATGCGAGTAGGAGTCAACTATCATGAATATCATTGTGATTTACACCTGAGAAGACAAAGGCCCGCATAATGAGCTGCATAATGAGCTCCATAATGAGCCTTTCAGTCAGGTGTACCACTGAGAGAGAGAAGTTGCAAGAAAGAATGTGTGGACAAAGTAAATGTATATAATTTTATGGTTTGTAGTTTATTTAGAATATATTTAATTATCCCACAACATCATTTAATATCCACTTGGGGGAGCAGTTAAACAGTTTATTAGGAACAATCAAAGCTGACTTTGAAACTGAACTTTTTTGCATAATTACTCCAGTCACAATCCTTCAGAAATCCTTTTAACAATCTTATTTTCTAAAAAAACATTTATTGTTGTTATTATTATTATTATTATTAATGTTGAAAAGAGCTGAGAATATTGTTTCAGGTTTTTTAGGGGGGATAAATTGAAAGAACAGCATTGTTTGTTACCTTTGTTACAGTTACATTTATTTGTTACATTTACATTATTTACATCAAGTTTTTGAATGGTATAGTATTGTATATTGTAACTATATGAAACTTCATAATATTTCACTTGATTATACATTTAGTCAGGAATTATAGTTTGGAAAAGGTCTTTGGAAAAATCTAACTAGTAAGATGTTTACATGTTATGTGAAAACTAGTACAAGTATATAAATAAATAAAAAGAGACTTTTTTCATAAGTTTGTGATCTCTGCTGAATAAAGTGCTTCATAATTTTTTCTGAGGAAATCCAAATCTCAAATCCTCATCCACATCACATCTTTTTGGGGTGAATTACATCTTATTCCTCTCATCGCAAAGCAAACAGTAAATAAAAAGAACTTGAAGAACAGTCTGGCTGTGTTGTCTTCTGTTGTGTGGGCATATTCAAGGCGCACGCTTCAGTGAAACATTAGAATCTTAACAGAGCTTTCAGCGCAGGGGTGTGGTCGCATTAGAAGATAATGAAGAGAGATAAAAGGACATCGTGTTTTTTTCATATGGATTACTTTATCACAGAATATTTGTTTTCGGCAGCACTTGTTTAGTTTTAAAGTAGACATGTTAAGCTTTCTATAGATATATCTCTCATGTCTCTTCGTTGAGTATTCACTGAGTTACAGTTCATTTTAAACCTCTGGAGTCTAAGGGTATTTTTGGAGCCTGGAGAAGTTTTTTTTCATGCCCTGACATTTGTGCTTTTTTCAGTTTCTTATAAACATCTAAATGGGTAAAGTCTAATCTCACTGTAATCAGCACAAACTGGGCTGTAATAATATGTGAAATGCATGTATGTACATGATTGTGTTTTTGAGAAAAAAAATATTATGCGTGGTTAGTGAAAAACTAAAAATGTTAAAACACTTGAATAAGGCAAAAAAACACATAAAGAACAATGGTTCCCGGGATTTTTGAGAACTGGAGCTTGTAGCCTAGAATTTTTCTTTCTAAATTATGTGAAAATCATGTTGTTTACTCACTCACAGAAAACAATATATTGATTTACATTTTCTAAGACACTTTTTGTTGGTAAAAGTCATATGCGAGTAGGCGTCAACTACCATGAATATCATTGTGATTTACACCTGAGAAGACAAAGGCTCGCATAATGAGCTCCATAATGAGCTCCATAATGAGCTGCATAATGAGCCTCTCAGTCAGCTGTGCCACTGAGAGGGAGGAGTTACAAGAAAGAATGTGAGAACAAAATAAAAGTATATAATTTTATGTTTGTAGTTTATTAAGAATATATTTAATTATCCCACAACATAATTTAATATCCACTTGGGGGAGCAGTTAAACAGTTTATTAGAAACAATCAAAGCTGACTTTCAAACAAATTCTTTGGCATCCTTACTCCAGTCACACAATCCTTCAGAAATCCTTTTATCAATCTTATTTTCTACAAAAAAAAAATGTATTGTTATTATTATTATCATTATTATTAATGTTGAAAAGAGCTGATAATATTTTTCTGGGGTTTTAGGGGGAATAATTTGAAAGAAAAGCATTGTTTTTACATTTGTTACAGTTATCTATTTGTTACATTTATATTATTACATCAAGCTTTTGAATGGTATAGTATTGTATATTGTTATTGAAACTTCATAATGTTTCACTTGATTATACATTTAGTCAGGAATTATAGTTTGGAAAAAGTATTTGGAAAAAGTCTAACTAGTAAAATGTTTACACGTTATGTGAAAACTAGTACAAGTATATAAATTAATAAAAAGAGAATTACTCATGTTTATGATCTCTGCTGAATAAAGTGCTTCATTCTTTTTTTCTGAGGAAATCCATTTCTCAAATCCTCAACCACATCACATCTTTTTGGGGTGAATTATGTGTTATTCCTCTCATCGCGAAGCAAACAGTAAAATAAAAAAAACTTGAACAGTCTCGCTGCTTTTTCTTCTGTGTGGGCGTATTCAAGCCGCGCACTTCAGTTTGAATCTGAATAGCGTGTTCGGCGCGGGGGCGTGGTCACATTAGATATAATGAAGGGAGACTTGAAAAACAGACATCGCGTTGTTTTCATATGGATTACTTTATCACAGAATATCTGTTTTCGGCTGCACTTGTTTAGTTTAAAAATAGACATGTCAAGCTTTCTATAGATATCTCTCTCATGTATTTTCGTTGAGTATTCACAGAGTTACAGTTCATTTAAATGACGTGTTTGTAAAAGAAGATCAGCGCAGACAAAGGCTGCAGATAGCACACCTTGTTTGTTATCTTTATTTTATAATACACAAAGTTTTGTTGTTATTATGTCTGTATCCAAAAAAAAGTAGACCCTTTACAGATTCGATTGATGTATTGCCCTTATCTGTACGATTAAAACTGAAAGTGTAATTTAAGTTCTTTTCGGGGTTATCAGGAGAAAATGACTCAAAACGCGCATCCGTGTTAATCGACTCGAAAGGGTTAATGACACATTTTGTAAATGAAGATCACCGCAGACAAAGGCTGCAGACAGCACACCTTGTTTGTTATCTTTATTTTATAATTGCACAAAGTTTTGTTGTTATTATCTCTGTATACAAAAAAGTATACCCTTTACAGATTCAATTGATGTATTGCTCTTATCTGTACGATCAAAACTGAAAAGTGTAATTTAAGTTATTTTCGGGGTTATCAGGAGAAAAAGTCTCATAACGCGTATACGCGTTAATCGACTTCAGAGGGTTAAACAATAAGAATCAAATTCAGAGATAATAAATACATAACATCAGTTGCTCATAGATGAATCTAAGAGTGAGAGATGCAGACCTGACAGAAGAAAAAGTAGCATTTATGAATGCTGTTCATCTTATATAAATACTCTTCAAACAGATTAAAATGTTCAAGACTTGGTGCTATTGAGAACATGTAAATCTGTTATTCATGGATTGGAGAAAGATGGTCAATCTGTCATTTTTGTAATTAATTATTGCACATTTATATAATTTTGGCTCACACGTATGTGCTTTGTTGTTCAATGGTCTATAATTGTATATACATACATACATTTGTTTTGGGCACATTTTGTATAATCATTATATTTGATCATTTATAATCTATATTTTTAAATGAATCTTTCTCCCAAAAATATAAATTGTCAGAATTTCCTTCCCTGCATGTCGTTACTAACCTGTATGAGCTTCTTTCTCCTGTGAAACACCAAACATGATGTTTGAATATTGTTGGCAATCAAAGTTTGGGCACCATTGCTTTTCATTGAGTGGACAAAAACATTTCTCAAAATATCTTTTTATTTTCCATAGAAGAAAGTCATAATGTTTTGAAATGCCTTGACATAAAGTAAGTGATGACAGCATTTTCGGGTGAACCATCCCTTTAACATTAAATATTTATTTTGGCAGTATTTTCACATTGTTTGTTGTGTTCAATAATATAATAACACTCACAGTAGTTTCTTCAGTTTACAGTGTGGATCCTCCAGTAGAGCAGAGAGCAGCTTCACTCCTGAGTCTCCTGGTTTATTACCACTCAGATCCAGTTCTGTCAGGTGTGAGGGGTTTGATCTCAGAGCTGAAATCAGAGCAGCACAGCCTTCCTCTCCAATACTGCAGCTCCTCAGCCTGCAGAGAGAGAAGAACATGAATGATCTCTGAGACTGTGTTTAAGTTTTAGGGTGAGAGTGTGTTTGTATGAGCACTAATTTTTCTATATACCAGGATCGCTGCTATAGAGATTTTAACTTGCCAACACAAGCACAAGCTAAAAAACTAATTGAAATGCACTCTACTCACATGATTCCTGATACTGATCTAGTTTATCATTTTCATTCTTCAAAACCTTTGAGGTACTATGCATGCAATAATGTTAAAATATCAAGAGTAACATTATATAGTATAACTATGACATATTACTCTGGTGTTTAAGATTGTGGGGAGGTTGAGAGGGCAGGTATGTTTGGAAAATAGAAATTACTCATCATTTTTTTCTCACACTTAATTAGGGAATGTAGCATTTATGAATGTTGTTCCCACTTATATAAATACTCTTCGAACAGATTAAATATTCTAGTCTTCGTGACACTCGTGTATTTATCCTGAATGTACTCTAGAAGAATGCAGTTTCTGATGCAGACATGCTATGGTTTAGTGTCGTGGAGACCCAATCTATAAGTCTTCAGCAGCACATACACACTGTTTCTGGTCTGACGTTGTGGAATCATGTAGAGTGTTAATGGAAAGTCATGTGAAACCCATTGTACTGAATACACACACTGTACGGTTTAGCCTTGTGGGGACCCGCTCTATAAGTAATGGTTTCTAAATAATATTTTTAATATCCTCGTTATAGTCTTCTTGTGCGGGTGATGAAGTCATGACAGCCGTAGAGAACTGCTCTGGTGCTGTCGGAGCTACACAGCTTCAGTTTGGTCATTTACACTTCTACTGGACAAAATGAGCAATATTCTCCTGGAACTTGCAAAAGGAGACGTGGCAGATTTTACAGGCATAAATCTTGATGAAATCGACATAGATCCAGAAGTTACTCTACAAATCTTTAAAAATTCTCTCTCTGGCTGCGTTTAGACTGGCACAAACAATTTTTAGTTTTTCCTTGCGTGACATAGATTGGATATTTTTGCTCACATTTAAAAACACAAAAATCTGACCAAGATCTGATTTTTTCGCATCCGTCCTGACCCACGTACAAATGTGGATTTAAATTAGATACATATAAGATATCTGGACATCTGACCTGTGTCTAAATCCATAAATCTGATTCCCATTAGAAATGCACGTTTTGCCCATTAAAATAACTTTCCTTAATGTTAAGAAGCAAGTATTGCTTGTAAACACTGGAACAAAACATTAGCTTATTTTGAGGCAGAAAGGTAAGAGGTAAGATTGCGCACAAAGGAGCACTGAAACTTGCTTTGAGTTGCTGCCCCATTAATTTAATAAAAAAAATATTGCCACAGTATTTTTCACCTCAGAATTTCAGATCTAACGACCTGTAGATGAAATAACTTATGAAAATTACCATTATTGTATTCATTCAGTCAACTTTTGTGCTGCCAACATTAATGACAGCTTTATTTAGTCCACACTGGAACATGATCGTGATATAAGTGGGTTAATCACAGCTGCTGTGCGTTCAAGTCAAACAGCCACTTCACCTGAATTATATTTATATTTTTATATTTTTATATACAAGCCTGTTTAAAACCCAAGGGTCAACCGTGTCACAGAAAGTGGTCCCCAATGAAATCATTCAGTTTTGAGTGGGGACTGAAGTAAACACAGATATCTGATACAAGTAATTTCTTAAGTGTAATAAACAGACGGGACAAAAAAAATCAGATACAGTCAAAAGTCTGGATCAGTGCATTGAGCCTTGCAGTGTCTTTCTTAACTTGGAGATATTAAATGTGTTTTTATATCTATTCTGCAACATGTAGTTCACACACACTCTCATAAAGGGCCAGTTTTTGGGAGTGCTTTGGAATTGCAGACATATATCACACTGTGTTTTAAATGATGTATTTGTGTTGTCTGCCTCTACAGAGAGTTACAATGGACAGTGATTTAGAGGAGTCAGAAAGATAACAGTTACATTGTCAAATTGTTACAAATCATATTTTTTTCTAATGTATGTTTCCACTTCTTTTGATAAAATACTACTTAGAAAAATACAAAGCTTTATTAAATAAGTTGAGCTCAAAACTTTCTTTCAGTCAGCAGCGAACGTTTGAAATAACTCGATCCGATGTGGATTATAATCACCATAAAAGGCAGAAATATTTATAAGCGATGCAAAATACTATGCTAGGTATTAACGTTACCATAGTAAACATGGTAAATGTGACCGCTGGAAAAATCAGACGTCAGCTTCTTATTCTCTATCACAATCGTGTATTCATTTAGTAACATATTTTATCAGTCATAAGTCTCGTCTCGAGAATTTAGCTCCACGTAGCCTATGTCATAAAAATATAATTATGGTTATTGTTTGGGAGCTTTTATAAAAATAGAGAAATTATCATTCATTCTAAATGTGATTTATATGACTACAAATAAACAGAAACAGTGTCCACTGAATAAGCAGACTATTTTCATATTTTTTCATATATTTTCAATGCTTCACCGTTAAAAAAATAAAATAAAATAGAAATACGTTTATTTCTGTGACAAATTTTCAAGCCTGATAAATTAATTCATTATGATCAATGTATCACTTATTCTATAGTAAAACATAGATGCTTTTGAATTTAAATATTTGTCAAAGCATGCAAACAAATGGCCGCTTCTATCATGTTCGTTTTGTTTTCACTCTAGTTCCAGTGATTTATTTGTTATTAGTTTTCTGATAACTTCTATTTGTTGGTGAAATGAGGGGGTTGCATGACGTTGTTCCTGAGAGGCGTGTAAAGGGCGGGTTTTAGTGAAGCACTATTTTGGCCTCGGTGCTACTGGCCGGAGGCTATGAGCCCCGCCCGGTCCGTTTTAATCCCTGGCTCGCACTGGCCCGACAGTGGAAAAGCGGCTAGTGATGGACGAAGTACACAAATCAAGTACTTGAGAAAAGTACAGATACGTATAATAAAAAATTACTCCAGTAAAAGTACTCCTTTTTCAATTTTACTCGAATGAAATTAAACAAGTACTGATAGATTTAAATAAAGGAATTTTATATAGGCTACCTAATTAAATTTTATATTAGCACATTTTATTTTTTATTTATGCATTTAACAGACGCTTTTGTCCAAAGAAACTTACAATGCATTCAGGCTGACAATTTATATACTATTTATACCTAACATGTGTTCCCTGGGAATTGAACCCACAACCTTTTGCACTGCTAATGCAATGCTCTACCACTGAGCCACAGGAACGCATATTTTTCTTATAATCGTACTGCTCAAAATACCTGGAATTTTCCCAAAATAACCACTATATGGAATCAAAATATATTTTTGTTGTTGATATGGACTACGTTGATGAGAGTGAAAGTAATGTTCACTGTGAAGCTTACACTGTGATGTACCTGAGAGAAAACAGATCTGACATTTGATCTTCACCAGGAAGAAAAAAGTTTTTTAAAGTTTGTTGTTTTGCAAAATATCACAGTTATATATGACATAAGAATACGGCCTGAAGTTAGGAACACCATTTTAAAGAAAATATAATTATAATCAGGGCTCTGAACTGATTCAAGGAACGAAAACGAAAACCGGAAACAAACGAAATTTTGACAGGAAATGATCAGAAACAGAAACTAAATCAAATAAAAAAATCAGAACAGAATTTAAAATTTGAAATGGCCATTAACCGGTTAATAACGTTATTTTATCGTTCCATTTAATATTTGAAATTTGCTGTCAATGAATCATGAATTCCAGAAGTACGGCGTATGCAAATGTGACGCTGAAGCCAGCGAGTGAAATGTCCGCTCATGTGTGAACTCATCATAGGCAAGTCTCAATGGCAATGCACCACCCTTAGAGTTTATCTGAGGATATGTGAGATGAATTCAACAGATCAAACAGCTGCAGCACTTCGGTGAATGGAAAAAAAAAACAGAAAAACAAATCCCTATAGGCTTACATAAAAAGAAATATACACTAAATATATTTCACTTAAATCATATTGACAGATTAACGAAACGAAAGAAAAAATGTGCTAAATTATGGTTCATTGTGACACGTTCCAAAGTTTTTGGAAAGGAAAACGAAACTGCAGAGAGAAGTTTTCTTTATTTTGCAAAAGCTTTACAGTTTTAATTATTTTGCAAAAGCTGAAGCTTTGAACAGCCTAATGTCTTGCTTAAATCAATCATTTTGGTATGACCATCGCGCTGACACAACATCATTTTGCTTTATTAAAGCCTGCACATTAACAAAATAAAATGGTTAAAGAAACAAATAAAAAGACTGCTCCGTTGTACAACATGTTGCGTTCAGAATGACCGCGCCTCACTGATAAAGCTGATTTGAAGGATGATGTTTTATGTAGATAAACGTACAAACACTATATAATAAATAATATTTTAGCATCCAGATACGTCTGGAACATGGAAACATTTGGATTCGTGCCGGATGAGAGATGCAGGCATCAGCTTCAGCTGAAATTAATTTGTTTTTGGACTGACGTTTTTATAGCCTAAACTTGTTTTGTTTTCGAGAGAAACTAATAGCTGTTTTTATAATGTTTGTAAACATTTTGATTTAGACTACAGGCATTTTAGCCTTCAATATTTCGTAAAGTAATAGGGCTAATAAAAATGCAATGTTTTTTTTTTTTCACTTTCAAAACGCAATCTTTCATCCTTGTGTATGTGTCTGTGTGTTTTTTTTTTGTGTTTTTTTTTTACAATGCAGCAAATATTTTTAAAATATAAAAAAAAACTTTGATGTCTTTAAAGTGTTGATAGATTTTTTTTTTTGTAGCCTACATTTGGCCAAAATCTAGAAAAGATAACTAACCACAGCGGGTTATTGACTAACGTTAGATCTCTATTTTTTCTTTTTCTTTTTGAGTAAATAAAATGCTGTACTTTATTATTATTACACTACTTTTATTGTAAGGAGTGAAATGTAAGGTTAAAGTTAATGTTCTATAACTTTAAATAAGAAAGAAAGGTAATATCGCGAGAACAGAGATCCACAATTAGAATAGCGGGAGAGAATAGTCTCCGCACAGTTATGAGAGGTAGAGAGAGAGAGAGAGATGACGCACACTGTGTAATCATATGTGGTTAATTCCTAATGTTCACCTCTTCATTTTTTAATAAATCAAGTGTTATGATCTGCCGAGCTCCCTGTCGGTGTCCTCCTTCCAACAAAGCCAACAAGCTAGCGCACGGTAAGAACTGTAAAGCCTGCATATAGAAACGACGCACCTTACATTATTATTAGGCAAATTATAGACACATAATATTGTTTTAAAAAAATATCGTTATTAACCTGTATTTTTTCTACCCGAACCGGTTTTGGAACGGTAATAATTCAGAGGAACGCAGGAACAGAAACGTTAAAATATCGATTCTGCTCAGAGTGAACCGATTGAATTTTCTTTTCGTTTTCAAGCCCTGATTATAATAATATAATATAATATAATATATATAATAATAATTCTCTTCTCAAACCTTGTCTGTGTTTGAATAAAAATACTTGGACTTTTATATCTAAAAATTTCCTCAATTTAGCACCATCTGTCTACTCGGCTAGTTAATCCAAACAATATAAAAATTTATACTGTTGATAAACAATATTAAAACAGATGTCACATAGGGCTAAATGTGTAGCATTTTAATAAAACCGTTGATGTTACGGCAGCGAGAAATTTGAACTTGTATGAGCTATTTCATTTAATCTGTGTTATTTTAATGTTTCAGGTTTCTTTGGTACCTAAAACATGTGTCTTGATGTGTCTGCATTCAGGCATTTCAGTGGGCTTCAATAGATCACTCTCTACTGATTTAGTTCACAAACAACTGACAGTTTTGACCTAAATATGATTTTCAGTTTCAATAATTAGTCCTATAATTCGACATTAATAACTTAAATAAATAACTTTTAGCAGCATCAGTCGCGCACGCTCACAAGATCTCCCGGTTCTTACTTGTGAATTCAGTTCACTGGAGACTCGCACTAAGCGGTTCATTTGAATCAGTGAGTTGTCGACTCAAGAACAGCTGCAATCGAATCATTCTAATTCCTGAATGAATCATTTGATGTGATTTGCGAACCGATTTAAAAGGTTAATTGAAAAGAATCAGTTCATTTTTTGAATCAGACACTGCTTCTGCCTCTAAGAGCATGTGATATATTATAAGGAGTAACAATATGTTTTATGAAATGGAAGAAGGTAAAAAAGTATGATTTTATGCTTTGGAATATAGTGAAGTAAAAGTTACTCTAAATAAAACCTATTCTATTATATCACATATCACATTATTGTGTGTATTTGGTGTAAAAAAAGTGCCACTATGGTTTTGTTACCAAATCTGATTGTCTCCGCTTTGCAGACATGCAGCTAATGTGTTTGATTTAGCCTCATACACTGATGATTCAGAAAACTTGCTGAAAAGATCTGATGAGACTCACTGCAGTTTCTCCAGTTTACAGTGTGGATCCTCCAGTAGAGCAGAGAGCAGCTTCACTCCTGAGTCTCCTGGATTATTAAAGCTTAGATTCAGTTCTCTCAGGTGTGAGGGGTTTGATCTCAGAGCTGAACTCAGAGCAGCACAGCCTTTCTGTGTAATATGACAGCCGAAGAGACTGTAGAGAATATACAGAACATTAAAAATGAGTTATTGGAGCTTGACTCATGTATCCAATATAATTGCTGACAAACACATATGTAATACATATTATAGATATCAATTATTAAACCAGACACAGAGAGTGACTCAGAGTCAAGTCCCATTTTAATAGACTTCAGACTCAAACTGAAATTACTTCAGATTTAACTCAACAAACAGGACCCAAATATTCCCATAAATATTACCAAACTACTGAAGTCTTAACATTAACTATTGAAGAAGATTTTGTATTTTATTTTTATTCAGTTTGCTAATAGTGGAGCTGTACAGACCGAGTACATTGTGATCATTTGTTTTCCTGATTTAATATTGAAAGCAGAAAAATGAGCAAGCAGCACCTTTTTCTTTAAACATATCTAAAGGATTTGGCTTGATTTTTCCATTAAATTTTTCAGGATAGATAATGGTTATTATTTTGATCTCCATGTGTAGGTGAATATGAAACCTAGATATATTTGTGTTGTTGATATGGACTCGTTGAGGAGAGAGATGTAGTAATGTTCACTGTGAAGCTCACACTATGATGTACCTGAGGGAAAACAGATCTGACCATCTGATCTTCACCAGGAAGAAAAAAGTGATTTAAAGTTTGTTGTTTTGCAGAACATCACAGTTATATCTGACATGAAAATAAGGCCTGAAGTTAGGAAGAACATTTGAAGGAAAATATAATTATAATAATAAAGATTTTTTTTCTTATTCTCAAACCTTGTCTGGGGTGTAAAAACACCCCTGGCCAAATGCCCCCAGAGGGGATAACTTCCCACTTTGATAATTACTGTAGTTACCATTTTATGAACATAACATCCTGTCTTTTTCCCCCATATGTAATCTATCGAGGTGGTTGAATAAAAATATTTGGAAATAAAAATTTTAATTACCTAAAATAGACAGAATCAGCTAACAATATTTACTTATTGTCAGTATGGTTATGAATAAACATTCATATATGTCTACTCGGCTAGTTAATCCAAACAATATAAAAATGTATACTGTTGATAAACAATACAGAAACAGACGTCACATAGGGCTAAATGCTTAGCATTTTAATGGCCTTTGTCAATCATGGCCTCCTAATAATCCCCAACCACTTTATTGGCTCTGTCTCTCTCTCCTCTCAACCTGTAGCTGGTGTGTGGTGAGCGCACTGGCGCCGTTGTCCTGTGGCTGCTGTCGCATCATCAAAGTGGATGCTGCACACTAGTGGTGGTTGAGGAAAGACCCCCCACATGATTGTAAAGTGCTTTGGGTGTACAACAATACACAATAAAGCACTACAGTAGGTGGCCAGCCTATCTGGGGCTTCGCGGCGGTGCCGCGGTGGTAACTGTAATTCAGTCGCGTGTTGAAATCATTCGCGAAACTACCGCCAGGTGGCGCAAAGGGACGGATTGCGAAATGAATGTAATTGTAAAATGAGATAAAAGAAGGAAGTAAAACAACTGTAACATTTTAAAAAAAAACATTTTTTTTACAATTTGTTAATTTTTAAAATGTAGGATAGTCTTAGGCTACAGTCTACTAAACAAAAATTAAAAGAAGACCTTAACACAAAGGAACATATGCATGCTATTTTTATGAAACAGTAAATAAATATAAGGCCTATATATATATATATATATATATATATATATATATATATATATATATATATATATATATATATATATATATATATATATATATATATATATATATATATAAGCTAAATGTTTTAATTTAATTTTCATTTCGGTTCATTCTTGGTTTAAAAAAATCTTCAGGTTCCATATGCAGAGCAAAATGGGAACGGTCCAGCATTTAGCAATAATTAGTATTAACTCTGTTATTATTCTTGATTTTTCAAACTACCAGCATTTTTTAATTATGCCTTATGTCTGACCAAAAATTAAGTATTATTTGTTTCAGCTGTTTGAGCGTGCTGGTGCCTCGCGCACATATTCACTGGAAACAGCAGTCGTTCACCAGACATTCGGCGTGAGCACTTTGACATATTGTTAATTATGATTTTTTTTTTCATCGATACTGAAACGCACACAGCCTATTTACCTCATGAATAATAGTTAAGCTTCAAATGGGCAACATCCCAAATATGGAAACGTTTGATTTCTCCCGATTGAGAAAGCCAAACCTTACCTTATGCTTAGCTTTAAATTATTATTATTTTGTTTTTTTGTTTTATTACTAAGCTTATATTATTATATACTGCAATTATATTTATCCATTAGAATTATATATTTTTAATTATTGTTTTGTTCTGATAAATTTGTTAAATTTAAAGGTTTTGTTGTAAAATATTTTCTAATAGCCTATTTTTTTCCTCTCACAAACTGATTTATTTTTTAGCGTGTTTAAAAAAAACATGCAGCAAACGAAAATAGGTGATTGATCCGTTAAAATAAAACCTATACACGACTCATATTTCTTTTTCCTCTTACAAACTTAATTTATTTTTTTAGCGTGTTTAAAAAATAAAAAATAAAGAAAACATTCAGCAAATGAAAATAGGCGATTCATCCGTTAAAATGTGTTACTCTTGGTTAACAGTAATTATAATTATTTTACTTCAGAACAGAGCCTAGGACTAATCTAGGTTATCCATGTTTTTTTTTTTTTTTTTTTTTTTCAGTGCATCTGAAAATGACTTTGTTTATTACATTCACTTCACGCGATCTGGCGCAGATCAGCCTCCCGTGATGCTCAGCTGTGGACGATTTAAAAATGTTTGATATAAAGCATTGGTTCTCAACCCGCGGCTCGTCACGAATTCAAATGCGGCCTGCACCACATGCTGAATAAAAAAATAAAAATAAAAAAAACTTTATCAGTTTGTACAATTTTGTTTTTTACATCAATTAAAAAAATTATGCTACTAATGAAATATAAGCTATATCCTAATGTTTTTATGTGATTTTTTTTTCTTCATATATTATTTTCAGACATGAGCACTGGCATAAGCATTTAACAAACACATACAAGCGCGCACTTTGGCAGAATTCAATTCAAATAGTCATCAACAGCCATTAGGTAAATTGCCTTTAAGGTAAAATTGCGTATCAGAATGGACACATTTGTTTTTTAAGGGAGAAAAAAAAAGAAATTCAAAAAATGCCAGCGAATGAACATGTACAAACTGTGAATAGTCGCAGTATCAGTATTGAAGGAGAAGTGCTGGATTTTCGTTTGTTTTTTTTTGGCCCGCAACTCACTTGAAGAAGTTCAGATAAATGGAAACACCATACACTATGTAACAATCCTTAATTGAAGGAATGTGGCAAAATATCTCAAGAGAGAACCTCATATTATTAAATTCAAAGTGCTTTCCATATTTGGATCAAAATAGGCTACATTTGTGAACACACATTTTGTGAAATGTTGCACGTCAGGTCATGCAAGCCTGCATCTTAAAGCCTCTGTCAAACTTTCTGCGTCCGCGAGTCTGCTATGGACCGTTAGGTAGGCGTGACGTAAAAATTGTCATTGGAGAGTGTGTGCCGAGGCTCATGAGCAGACGACCGCGCGGATAGGTACGCGTGGTCAGTAGGCTTCAAAAGCAAAATTGCACATGTGCAGACAGAGTGAAGAAGCTCATTGCTACTCGAGCCTGTGCAATCCGTCAGTAAAATAATACAAAGACAGTCAGATGTGCAATAATTCTGGGCAATTACAGAGCTGGCCATAAGCCTGCGCATTCAGAAGTATAAACTGAAGAAGTCTTCGTCCGCGCTGGCCGTGTCTGTGTCCGGATTGCTCATGCGGAAAGTATAACACAGGAGTTACAATCGCAAATTCTTTGTGTTACTACTTTCGAGCTGAATCTCACATAATTGGTCAGCTCCCGACAGCATCAGGTGTTTTATTTATGGGGAGTAGAATTGTTTATTTCAATGAATGTAATAGATTATATAGCCTATCATAATAGTTAGGCTATAATAAAAAGGTTGAGAACCGCTGATATAAAGGTTGCGGTCCCATTTTATACAGGAATTGTTCATTTTAAAAAATTGAATTATATTGTTAGTTCTAATTATATTGTTAACACAAGTTCATTTTGAACTTAAATTCTCAAGGAGTTTATTTTACTTATAAACTCCTTGAGAATTTAAAGTTAGTTTAATAGTATTTAAAAAAAAAGTTTTTAATTGCTTAAATTATTTTTATTAATTAATAATATGTTATCATGTTTATTCTTGTAAAAAATACGTGTTTATTCTTTAGGAAAACAAGGGAAAAAATAAGGGACAATCCGAATATTTGTTTTGCTTTACCTATTTATGTAAGCTACAATTATTCAAATAATAATAATAATAATAATAATAATAATAAAATAATGTCATTAAAAAATACCATTGGCCTGAGTAATTTTTACCATTATAGAATTGTGACTTTAAAGATTAGTCATTTAGGTGGTATTTTTACCACCTAAATTACTTTTAGAGCATAACAACTGAAGGTTTATGAAACATTAGCCAATAAAGCATTTTTTTAAACAACGGAACTTAAAGTTGTGAACTAAAATATTATTTCAACCATAAAGCATGTGAATAAATAAAATTCATAATTTTCATAACATTTCATTATTCATAAAATGCATAACGTGTCTGGTGTTTGGATTTGTACTTCAATATAATGAGCTCCAAGTTTAAGAATAGCCCTAGACTAGTTTCTCTCTCTCTCTCTCTCTCTCTGTTTAACAGCATTAGCTCAATGATATACGTCTTCCTTCCATTAGAATTTTCCTGCCTTGCTAAATGTTGGGCTCATACAGGGCCGGCGCGTGCCTATAGGCGAACTAGGCAGCCGCCTATGGCGGAGAGAGAGAAGGCGAGAGAGAGAAAGAGAGAGAGAGAGAGAGAGAGAGAGAGAATTATTAATTAATTTGTTTGTTTCACATTAGGTATAAATAAAATAAAAGATATAAATAAATAAAAAAACTTTACATTTCGAATAAAAATTCCCGCACGGCAGCTCCCTATGAGTAGGTCTATATGCATGCAAAATACTTTAATGTATATTAAAAAATGTCAAAACGAATAAATTTATCTGGTCATGAGTAATCGCCTCCATGGAAGAGCGCTTTTCGCTGCTTAGAGGCCATGGGCGCGTATTTGGATTTTTACATGACATCGCATCTCTCAAAGAAAAGGAGAATAGAATAGCCATGAACTGTTTGAAGAGCTGACTGCTTTGGGCAGACGCCTGGTTGCTGGATCTAAACCACTGGATGCACTTAAATTCATCTGTGAAAAAGGGATGGAAAACAATTTTCCAAATGTTTTTTTAGCATTGAGAGTGCTTCCCACTCTCCCTGTCACTGTGAGCTATGGAGAACGCAGTTTCTCAAAGCTTAAATTGATAAAAATGATCTCCGAAGTACAAGTTAAACTCGAGGACGCAATCAAAGCGTTTGCTGCTGCGAAAGCCTGACGCGCACGCTTCTGAAATGTAGGTGTGTGAATGTGTGTAAAGAAAGCAATTGAAAACTCCAGTTTTGTGAGCTAAAAAAATGTGTGCATATGTTTAGTTTTATTCTGTACACTATCTATTAGCCTATAAAACAGAATTTATACTTAGCTGTTGCACTGTGTACCCTTTTCACCTTTTTGCAGAATGAAAAAAATAAAAACTCTGAAAACAGGCTTGCACGTTTTTATTTTTATGTAATTTCATAGATTAAAAAAAAATAGTTTACATGCATCTTAAGGATCCCTAATTGTGAATGTGAAGGGGGCGGGACGATCGTGCTCTGCCTAGAGCGGCATTTGAGCTTGCGCTGGCCCTGGGCTCATGATCAATAAGTTCGCCTCAATCTGATTCAGTAAAGTCAAACCGCAGACAGTGAAGCTGCATCACTGAGCGCGCGGGACTCGCTGTGAGGCGGGAACAGAGGATTCCGCTTGGTCTTAAAGCCTCCCGCAAACATCCACGATCACAAATAACAATGGTTTTCGTAAAATAATGATTAATTATTAATTGATGACTTGTTATTATCATTATGGTCTTGTGAAAATAATAATATGGGCTGCGAGAAAATTATGAATACAAAGAGTAGTGCTGCTAAGTGCAAGCATGTTTCAGCCCAGTAACACACCGTTCCTCAGAGCCAAAACACAGACTGAATTCTGTTCAGCTGGAGGGGGTTGGGTTTTGGATAGTTATTCATGGCTTGTGGGGGTCGAGATAAAGGTGTGAATTGCTCTTTCAAATGGACAGTGTCTTATGAGGCTTTCACTTGCTGAACTGGTTTATATAGGACTGTTGTTTTGGTTATATTCACAGTGCTGGCTCTCTCCGACGAGAGAAATGCAACATTCACACATTACACTATTCCTTTTCGTCTAAAAACATTTCAAGCTTTCTGTAGATATTTTTTTAATGTACCTATGTGAGACACCACGATATTATGTTAATTAAAAAATTATACATTGATAATCAAGAAAAATTAAAGTGATGAGACGGCGCCTCCCTGTCATTAATGCACATTAATAATTTTTGCACAAACACTTGAATATGAGCTTCTTATCACGAGTAAAATTCATGCCAACAGCTAACATATTTAGCTTGATCAGAATGTTGACTGCAAGATTCGAGCGGGATGTTAAGAGTTTGTCTGTTTCTTTTACTGATTATTTTCGGGTTAAAGCATGATTTAAACAGATTCACACTCAATCGCTTTCGCAATAATGCATTCAAACAAATGTAATCTTACAGTGCTACATTATCAGCATGCTATCTGATTTTGAAATCTTGAAGTTAATCGATCTGTTTAGATAAAATAACTGACAATAATATACTGTTTTTTCATCACAAACAAAATTATCACAGCAGAAAGCAGCAATTAAAGATGTAATGCTTACAATGTTATTAGTTTGGCATGTGATATAGGGAAAAAAGTTTACACAAAATAGCTTAAGCCACTTTGAAACTCTCCTGTTATTTTTTTATTATTATTATTTTATATGCTATGATATGAACATAACATTTCAAACATACTGAAATCCTTTATTCATGGAGTGAAGGTGAAGCGTGTTTCTGGTATCAGTGAGCGCGGAGGGGAAGTTGTTGCTGCTCACAGACTCTGCTCTGAGTGAGAGATGTTTCACCCGACGAAATAAAGACGACCGCGGCTGCACAAGCACAGCACATCCACCAAAAATCAACCTGCAGCAATGCTCGTTCATCGACTCGCCAAGCTTTACTTTTGTAGGTCGCATGGCAGTAAATAATTCGATAATATGACCATGCAGTCAATACAGATATTTAATAAAAACATTAAAACAAGCAGAGCTGTAAAATAAAACATTAAAAAACGCACGCCAGGTCTACACTGGACACGAGTGGAACGATCCAACAAAAGACAACAGAACACAGTGATGGATACACTGCACTCGATCCCCATCAGTGAACTGATGCTCGTTCTGTTTATGATGAAATGTTCTGACACTGTGTTCAGATGATTTGACACTGTGGTGTCATTAAGTTTAGACACATTTTTCGCTGTGGGGCACAGATGACAACTCTCGCGTCCGGTGTAGACACAGACAGTGACTGCTCTATTTACAAATAAGTTCTATAAGAAAAAAAAGAAAAAAAAAAGAAATCTAAACCAGCGGCATAACGAGATGGAAATATAAACTAGAAAAAATATTAACAGGTCCTCCATCCATGACACTGACTCACTGCGGAGCTGCAGTTTTAATCTGAACAGCTCTTAAAGCTGAGTGGATGGTTAAATGCATGATGGACTAGTATTAAAAAAAATATAGCATCTTTCCAGCATTAAGGTAATAACAGTACTGTTTTTTTTAATCATCTTGTTGCAGTTATAAATTTGACTGCTAAATGAATGATAAAGAACTATATTAAAACTAGTTTTGTAAAATTTCTTCGTCATTTGAATATCGATTTAAAAATCGGTTTAAATCATAAATCTTTAAAAAAAAAAAAAAAAAACAGGGATTTTTTTTAGGCCATATGATATTACCCTACTGTAAAAATAAGTAAAGAAGGTTCCCTTTAAAATTACTTTAGTTGTCAATTACTAAAGCTTTTTTTTTTTACATCGTGTGAATGTTGTTGATTATAATGAGAGAACTTCAGATTAATCGTGAGGACGTTTTATTAATTCTTTAGAGTTTCAAAGATTTAATCGTGCCGGTTTAATTTTATTCGCTTTATTGTTTTAGGCAAATTAGGCCTTAATAATGGGAACGAAATTATACAGTGCTTCACATTTAAACATGCGACAATTTCTTAATCAGTTTACAGACAAATGTATTTTTCCCAATAATTTATGTCAAAATAAAGGACAGGTAACGAATAACAAAAATGCATGTTGTTTTTTTAAAGGAAAAAATATATTTATATTTAAAATCTAAATTAAAATATAGGCATAATATATTAAAATATGAACATTTTGCATATTAATCCATGTACCCTACCCCCCTAAAATAGGCTACCACTTTTAATGCTCGGATGCAAAGTAAACCAAAATTTCTTTTGAATAATATAACACATAATTAATATAATATAAATAATACTGCACACCTTTTAAATGTGTCCAATCTAAAATATGGTTTAATACCATGTAGCTTAGAAAATATAAGCACAGACTCAGGCACAGGCTTGACATATCCTGCTTGAATTCGTTCTAAGAAATGCACATAACTTCATAAAAACCAAACTTTCATCTGTGAATATTAAATATTAAATATTTAAACTATAGTGTTTTTCTTTCATTTTCCGTGACTGAAGCAGTCAAATGTAACACATCAGCAAGGCAAAACTGACGTCTTTTTGCGAAAATGTGCTTTGATGCACTTGTTTGATAACTTGTGGTTAAAGCACCACTCAGCGGTCAAAAGCTGCAAATTGCCGGCAGCCATATCACCCTGGAGCCCAAGACCGGTTTCCCACTGAAGCTAAGCAGGGCTGAGCCTGGTCAGTACCTGGATGGGAGACCTCCTGAGAAAACTAGGTTGCTGCTGGAAGAGGTGCTAGTGAGGCCAGCAGGGGGTGCTCACCCTGTGGTCTGTGTGGGTCCTAGTGCCCCAGTGTAGTGATGGGGACACTATACTGTCAACAAGCACCGTCCTTCGGATGAGACGTTAAACTGAGGTCCTGACTCTCTGTGGTCATTAAAAATCCCAGGATGTCTTTCGAAAAGAGTAGAGGTGTGACCTCGGCATCCTGGCTAAATTCGCCCATTGGCCTCTGACCATCTTGGCCTCCTAACAATCCCCATATCTGCTGATTGGCTTCATCACTCTGTCTCCTCTCCACCAGTAAGCTGGTGTGTGGTGGGCGTTCTGGCGCACTATGGCTGCCGTCGCATCATCCAGGTGGATGCTGCACACTGGTGGTGGATGAGGAGATACCCCCAGACTATGTAAAGCGCTTTGAGTGCCTAGAAAAGCGCTATATAAATGTAATGAATTATTATTATTATTATTATTATTAATAAAACTGCTAATGTTACATCAGCGGGGAATTTGAACGTGCATGATTTATTTTATTTAATAGGTGTTATTTTAATGCTTTGGGTTTTTTTTTTACCTAAAACATAGAGATACTGATTGATGTGTCTGCATTCAAGCATTTCAGTGAGCTTGAATAGATCCCTCTTTACAGCAGATTTAGTTCACAAACAACTGACAGTTTTGACTTAAATATGATTTTCAGTTTCAATAATTAATCCTATAATTTGACATTAATAACTTACTTTTAGTAGCATCAGTCGCGCTCACAGAATCTCCCGGTTCTTACTTGTGAATTCAGTTCACTGGAGACTCGCACTAAATGGTTCATTTGCATCAGAGAGTTGTTGACTCGAGAACTGCTGCAATCGAATCATTCTAATTCCTGAATGAATCGTTTGGTGCGATTTGTGATCTGATTTAAAAGGTTCATTGAAAAGAATCATTTCGTTCTTGAATCAGACACCGCTTCTGCGTCTCAGAGAATGTGATATAAGGAGTAACGATATGTTTTATGAAATGTAGTGAAGTAAAAAGTATAATCTTAAGTAAAATGGCAGCATCATAAATGACTGTCACATGATAACATGCATCTTGAATGGCTTTGACTAAAGATCTTTTCCTTTTTCCTCAGTTTTATTAAGAAACATTTTTTCTAATAATTTAATTGAATTTGATTATTATATTTATTCCAACAAACCTGAATGCAACTTTTATGTGACTGATAATGATCCCAATCCAATATTTGTAAAATCAGAGTCACAACCCTGTTCCTGAAAGCTCCTCAACTTTGCACAGTTTGGATGAATCTATCTTATCAAACACACTTGATTCAACTCATCAGATCATTAGTAGAGCGATCTGTGATGTTAGCTGTGTGTGTCAAATAAGAAAGACCTCAAAATATACAGACATAGTGTAGAGAAACACAGGCCTACTGTATAGAATAAAGTCAATAAAACAAAGACACAGTAAAATACTCACTCAATCTTTCTAGATGCTTTGATCACTGGCAGCAGCCTCAGAAGACATTCTTCTGATTGATGATATTTACTCAGTTTAAACTCATCCAGCTCTTCTTCTGAGTTCAACAGCACAAACACCAGAGCCGACCACCGAGCAGCAGACAGTTTGACTCTAGAGAGACGAAAGACTTCTGTTCTGCTCAGGTATGTTTGTACTTCCTGCTCTAATGAACGATCATTCAGTTCATTCAGACAGTGGAACAGATTGATGGATTTCTCTGGAGAGGGATTCTTCCTGATCTTCTGTTTTATGTATGCAGCTGTTTCCTGATTGATATCAGAGCTGCTTACTGTCTTTCTCAGGACACCTTGTAAGAGAGTCTGATTAGACTCTAGTGAGAGACCTAGAAGGAACCGGAGGAAAAGATCCCAGCGTCCGTTCTCACTCTGTAAGGCCTTGTCCACTTCTCTCTTCAGTAAACTGATCATTGGTGACCTGAACTCATTCTTCAGTCCTGTGTTTTGTTCAGAAAAGGACAGCAGCTTGAATAAAGCAGCAAGAAACTCCTGAATACTCAGATGGACAAAGCTGAACACCTTCCCCAGCTGCAGTCCAAACTCCTCTCTGAAGATCTGGGTACAAACTCCTGAGTACACGGACACTTCTCTGACATCAATGCCGCTCTCTTTCAGGTCCTCCTCGTAGAAGATCAGGTTCCCTTTTTCCAGCTGTTCAAAAGCCAGTTTTCCAAGAGACAGAATAATCTTTCTAGCCTGATCAAGATCAATTTGATATTTCCCATCATACTTCTGAGTCTTCATTTTGGTCTGAAAGATCAGGAAGTGTGTGAACATCTGTGTGAGAGTCTTGGGGATCTCTGCACTCTCTGCTTTACCCATCATCCTCTCCAGAACAGCGGCTGAAATCCAGCAGAAGACTGGGATGTGACACATGATGAACAGACTTCTTGATGATCGGATGTGTGTGACGATTCTATCAGCCAGTCTCGGATCATTTATTCTCTTCCTGAAATATTCCTCCTTCTGAGGGTCATTGAATCCGTGTACCTCTGTGACCTGGTGGACACACTCAGGAGGGATCTGATTGGCTGCTGCTGGTCGAGAGGTGATCCAGAGGAGAGCAGAAGCAAGTAGGTTCCCCTTGATGAGGTTGGTCAGCAGCACATCCACTGAAGCTGATTCTGTCACATCAGACAAGCTTCGATTGTTTTGGAAATCTAGACGCAGTCGACACTCATCCAGACCATCAAATATGAACATGACTTTGTAGTCCTCATAATCCTCTGACTTTAATTCTTTGGTTTCTGGATGAAGGTGGTTTAGAAGATCCACAATGCTGAGATGTTTCTGTATCACGTTCAGCTCCCTGAAAGGAAGTGGAAATATGAAATGAACGTCCTGATTGGCTTTTCCTTCAGTCCAGTCCAGAATGAACTTCTGCACAGAGACTGTTTTTCCAATTCCAGCGACTCCCTTAGTCAGCACAGTTCTGATGGGTTTGTCTTGTCCAGGTGAGGGTTTAAATATGTCATTGCAGTTGATTGGTGTCTCCTGTGTCTCTGGTGTCCTGGACACTGTCTCAATCTGTCTCACCTCATGTTCATTATTGACCTCTCCACTGCCTCCCTCTGTGATGTAGAGCTCTGTGTAGATCTCATTCAGATGTGTTGAGTCTCCATGATTGGACAGTCCTTCACTGAGTCTCTGATATTTATCCTGTAGTCTGGATCTGAGTTTTTGTTGATACACAGGCATCAGTTCTGAGCAAAGGAAATAATTGTTGTTATTGACAGAGCAATATGTTAGAATTATATTTTTAGGTTTGATATGTTAGACATTAGATTGTGTCGTGACATTCAGGAACATTAGTGACTGAAGACAGAAGGTTGATAATAAAAACACAGGCTATAATCTACTGATCCAGAGCTCTTACTGGTCTGTAGTGTGTCAGCGAGGTCTGTCTGGTTCATCTTCCTCAGGATGAGCAGTGTGATCTTCAGAAGCCCCTCTCTGACTCTGCTATGACCCTCATCATTATAACGGTCTCTTTCAGAGCATTCTGGGTAATCTGGACTCAGTAGTCTCTTAAAGCTTTTTAACTCAGAGATGATTTTGTGCTCAAGCTCCTGAAATCATAGTAAATATTCAAACAATAAACCTGGATTCAGTCACAGAGAAGGTAGAACCAAAGGATCAATACACAAGAGTTAAAGCATGAATATTAATAAACATCACTGAATTATATCAGACCTACTAATAACTTCCACTGTATGCTCAAACATCAGCGTCTACAGATACTGAGGTTAAAAGAGAGAGTTTGACTGGATTGGCTGTTTGTTAGATTGATGTTCATCTTTGTGCAGCAGTCAGGTTACATATGGATTCATCTTCTCTACTTTAGTGGACATTTATCTGCTTTATAGTGGACTGCAACTTGTTGTAACGTTCGTGCACCAGAGAAACAGAAAGAGAGAGGGAGAGATCCAATTGCAGGTAATTTTAATAACAAATGAGGGTAATCCAAAATAAACAGTCCAAGGAGACAAACAAAACAAAAGAGGGAACCGGAAGGAAAGGTACGGGAACTCGGAGGATGAGAAGACAAGGGTAAGTCTCGGGAGACGAGAACATTGGTAACACGAAGGGTAAGGACTCCATTCAAACAACAGGGAAAGACAGGTATTTTTAAGGAGACAATAGATTGCCTGCACCTGTGCGATTAACTGGAGTGCCATTACTGTGAAAACAGGACCAGACCAGAGGAATTATAGTGCCTATGGTGAAGTGCCTAAGTAGAAGTGAGCTCACTAGTGGACACCCAGGAAAACAGAGACTGACAGCGTGACATTACCCCCTCCCCTACGGAGCAGCTGCCAGATGCTCCACCTGAAACCCAGGGAAACCCAACAGATAAAGAAGCTAGGAGGGAGGTGGAGCGGCAGAGGACTAGGGTGAGGGACGGTGGGCCAGAAAACATAGTACACAGAGACAGGAGAACCAGGTAGAATGGGGGAAACAGAGACAACACACCCAGGTAGAATGGGGAAACAGAGACAAAACAACCAGGTGGAATGGGGAGACAGAGACAAAACAACCAGGTAAAATGGAAAGACAGAGACAAGAGAAGTGTAACACAAAACAAGGAGTCCAGGAGGGTGGTGGAGTATCAGGGGGAGGGACGGAGGGCCAGGTCCAAAGAAGGAAACAGACAGAAAAACAAAAGAAATCAAAAACACAAAAACATAGGTCCATGAAGGACATCACGTGATGCCAACCCGGGCGGAGTAGAGGGCCACCACAACCATGTGGTCAAGGCAGAAGCCCCCCAGGGCGGAGCAGAAGACCACCACGTCCTTGTGGTCGAGGCCAGAGTCCCCCAGGGCGGAGCAGAAGACCACCACGTCCTTGTGGTCGAGGCCAGAGTCCCCCGGGGCGGAGCAGAAGACCACCACAACCATGTGGTCAAGGCAGAAGCCCCCCAGGGCGGAGCAGAAGACCAACACATCCTTGTGGTCGAGTCCGGAGTCCCCCAGGGCGGAGCAGAAGACCACCACGTCCTTGTGGTCGATGCCGGAGTCCCCCAGGGCGGAGCAGAAGACCACCACATCCTTGTGGTCGAGGCCAGAGTCCCCCAAGGTGGAGCAGAAGACCACCACGTCCTTTTGGTCGATGCCGGAGTCCCCCAGGGCGGAGCAGAATACCACCACGTCCTTGTGGCCAGACCAACGGGAGGACGAAACTCTGGTAATCCTATGGTGTTTCTACTGGATTCCAGAAGATCGGTGCTGACTTGACTCTGCTCACGGAGATTATTGGTGACTTGCATTTGTTCATGAAGATCCCCGGTGACTTGACTCAGTCCTTAAAGATCCCCGGTGACTTGACTCAGTCCTCGAAGATCACCGGTGACTTGACTCAGTCCTTGAAGATCACCAGTGATTTGACTTGACTCTGAAAGGTCAGCGGTAACTAGCCTTGTCTCTGGAAAGTCCATGGTAGCTAATCCTGACTCTGGAAGGTCAAAGGTGACTAACCCTGACTCAGGAAGGTCAATGGTGACTAACCCTGACTCTGGAGGGTCCACGAGCACCTGACTCGACTCTGAAGGGTCAACCGGAACCTGACTAGACTCTGGAAGGTTAACAGGAATCTGACTTGATTCTGGGGAATCAACTGGAACGTGACTCGACTCTGGAGGGTCAACAGGAACTAGCCCTGACTCTGGAAGGTCAACGGTGACTAACCCTGACTCTGGAAGGTCGATGGTGACTAACCCTGACTCTGGAAGGTCGACGGTGACTAACCCTGACTCTGGAGGGTCCATGAGCACCTGACTCGACTTAGGAGTGTCCACGAGCACCTGACTCGACTCTGGAGGGTCAACCAGAACTTGACTCAACTCTGGAAAGTCAATGGACACCTGACTCGACTCTGGAAGGTCAACAGGAATCTGACTTGATTCTGGGGAATCAACTGGAACTTGACTCGACTCTGGATGGTCAATAGGAGCCTGACTTGACTCTGGACAGTCAACTGGAATTTGACTCTACTCTGGAAGGTCAACAGGAACTAGCCCTGACTCCGGAGGGTCAACGGTAACTAACCCTGACTCTGGAAGGTCGATGGTGACTAACCCTGACTCTGGAGGGTCCAAGAACACCTGACTCGACTCTGGAGGGTCAACCGGAAACTGACTCAACTCTGGAAAGTCAACGGGCACCTGACTCGACTCGGGAAGGTCAACAGGAATCTGAATTGATTCAGGAGGATCAACTGGAACATGACTCAACTCTGGAAAGTCAGCGGGCACCTGACTCAACTCTGGAAGGTCAACAGGAATCTGACTCAATTTAGGAAAACCCACTGTAACTGGGTTACCCATCCCGCTTGATGGCTGGGGAGGAAATTGTAGCAGACATACCGCTGAATCTCTGCGATGGAGTCCTTCTGTAACGTTCGTGCACCAGAGAAACACAAGGAGAGATCCAATTGCAGGTAATTTTAATAACAAATGAGGGTAATCCAAAATAAACAGTCCAAGGAGACAAACAAAACAAAAGAGGGAACCGGAAGGAAAGGTACTGGAACTCGGAGGACGAGAAGACAAGGGTAAGTCTCGGGAGACGAGAACATTGGTAACACGAAGGGTAAGGACTCCATACAAACAACAGGGAAAGACAGGTATTTATAAGGAGACTAATGACAATAGATTGCCTGCACCTGTGTGATTAACTGGAGTGCAATTACTGTGAAGACAGGACCAGTCTAGAGGAATTATAGTGCCTATGGTGAAGTGCCTAAGGAGAAGTGAGCTCACTAGTGGACATCCAGGAAAACAGAGACTGACAGCGTGACACTTATCTTACGTGTGTTTAGGAAAGTAAATATGACTATTACAGAGAGGATTTCACAGATTTCTCAATTATTTTTATACCCAGAGGGTCATTGAGTTGGATGGACACACACACACACACACACACACACACACACACACACACACACACACACATAAAGACACAAAACCAACCTTGAAAATGGAGTCTAAGTTCTTCTTTGCTGTATGTGATTCTGGTCCTTTATGTTTTTGACTGTAGTTAAACAAATGTTGAATATTTTTGTAAATATGTATTAATGTATTTAAAGGGGTGGTTCGGGATTTTTGACATCGGACCTAATTTTTAAGTCACCCTGGTTGTTATTCATCAGTGGAGACATTTTTTTTTTTTAATTATCCAGTCTTAATATTTGGATAGATAGCCGATGCTAGGCTAGCGCGAGTCAATGGGTATATGTTAGCCAGCCATTAAAAACCGTTTTACCCGCTCCACAGTGCACCAAACGCAAATCAATTATAACACTAGACTATCGATGCAAATGTCCGTTGATAATGTTATAATAATGTTAGAAATCAAACTTACCTTTCATCACATTGCATTAGTTATAATTTGTTCCCTGTAATCATAAGCCTTGTCGACAGCAGCAGCGGAGTGATATTGATTACCTAGGCAACCGAGTGAGCCGGTCCACACATGACGCAAGTGTATTTACCTGCCGCTGGCACACTGATTATATTTTGCCGCATTACTAACCGGAGCAAAGTAAAATTAAAAAAAAAAAAATGTCTCCACTGATGAATAACAACCAGGCTGACCTAAAAATGAGGTCCGATGTCAAAAATCCCGAACCACCCCTTTAATATACACCAGTATAAGTGAATGAATATCATATGTATTTCTCATACTGTAAACTAAACAACACCTCAGATCAGCAGGTGATTCTTCCAAACTGAGATTAAATGGATTATCCATTGACTGGTCACTCTTCATGGACACACAGCTGGGTTCAAGAGATTCATTCTGCCACAGACTGAAATATAACAGAAATACAAACTGTTTCTGAAAATCTCACTCTGCTCTGACAGAAACACATTCACTGTTTCAATCTCCCTTTAATGTTCATCTTTCACTTGAGGAGTCTGTTGTGACTTGAGAGTTAAAAGATTAAAGTATTATTTTTCTATAAGTATTATTTTTCATTCATATATTATATAATAAAATTGACCAATACACACATATAGATGAAGACACAGAAACATCCAGCAGCAACAGAGACACCTGGTGACAATATCCATAACACACCACAGCTACAGTAAATATGAGACTCATAATATCTCACCTGGACTCAACAGAAGAGTCTTCCTCTCTGCAGAGATCTAAAACATCCATCGCTCGGTTTTTCCTCACAGACACATCCATGTGTTCAGATAAATCTGATTCACGCCCCTGAATCTGACTATAAATGAAAAGGATATTGTAGTGTGCATTTATTGATTCTGAGCATAAAAAATGTGAAACATTTCAGGTTTTCTCACCTCTTGACTGTCTTTATCTGTGTGTCATTTTCTTCAGAGAGTTTCATTCTGGAGAACATGGTTTCATCTAAAAGCAGATCCAGATGTTGATCACAGAGTCAGTTATGAATCAGAGATTAATCAATCTCAGTAGTCAGACATCAGTATTGATTTGAAAAGATTATTCTTCACATTTACACACAATCAAATTATACACAAACAGCAAAACAAATTCAGACAAGCACTGTGTTAAAATGAAAGTAAAAGTGTAATCTGACGATTTACAGACTGTGTTTTATCTCCTAATGTCATTTAAACTACTTTCAAAATATCTGACACTGCTTATTATTGTACTTCATTTTAAACCAGTCAGGATTGATTTTGGCTATCGAAGATGATTGTTAAATCGTGATACTCACTGTGTTTTTCTCTCTTAATGTAGTTTATTTCCTCATACGACAAAACAGACCCGCTGTAATAGTTTCACTTTCACGAGTCACCTGACAAGGAGGAGTTTAATTGTCCAAAACAAAATATAAAAGGTTTTTTTCTCCTTAATATTCAATTTCATTCTTTATTGTTTAAAGTTATATAACCCATGAATGTATTTTCTTCGCAGTGTGTACTCTGAGTATTGTTTATATAAAGGTAGTCTCGCGTAGTTGATGACTGAAGGTCTGGGATTCACGGCAGCTTTCATTGGCCAAGGCCCGCCCACCAGTGATCAGCGCGTATCGCAAGCCGTTTTATATGGCAAGCCGCTTTAACATTTAAAACCTTTTTTTGACTATCCAAAAATATAATTTCGGATAGTCACAATTGTAATTCCAGATTTCTATATTGCAATTATGACTCGTCGTAATTGTAATTAAGATATCTACAATGTGATTATGACTAGTCATAATATGCATTGAAGATATCTACAATGTCATTTTGACTAGTCATAATACACATTCCAGATGTCTACAATGCTATTACGACTAGTCATAACCTTCCATTGAAAAATATTTTCAGATATCTTCAATTGAGTTTTGACTAGTCGTAATTCCAATTCAAGATTTATTTAAATATGATTTGCCTAGTCAAAATTCTAATTAGAGATATCTCAAATTACAATTTGACTAGTGATAATTAAATTAGAGATATCTTCAATTGAGTTTTGACTAGTCGTAATTCCAATTCAAGATATTTTTAAATATGATTTGCCCAGTCAAAATACAATTTAAGATATCTTTAATTCAAAATTTTTAAAGATATCCAAAATACATTTGTAGATATCTGCAATTCATTTATGACTAGTCAAATTACAGTTGCAGATATCTTTAATTGGAATTTTGACTAGGCAAATCATATTTAAAGATGTCTTGAATTGGAATTATGACTAGTCAAAACTCATTTAAAGATATCTGCAATTTAATTATGGATATCCCAATCAGATTTGTGACTAGGAAGAACTAGATTTAGAGATATCTGCATTTAGCTTTGTTACTAGGCGTAATTGCCTTGTAGATATCTGGAATTAACAGTTTGACTAGTCAAAATACGTTTATAGATATCTACAATGTGCATGCAAATACACCTTTGCTGAGCCCAACCTTAAACATTTTATTTAACCAATCCTAGCTTGGAAACTGTTGTCATCTGCAATTTTGTCAAAGACTTGTATAATAAAAGTCCTGCGTCTTTGGGTGATTTTAAACTGTTTTATACAGAAGTAATTCAAAAGTATGGAAATAAAAATGAAGCTGGAGCATGTGTAAAAGTGGTAGGCTATAAAGAGAGGACTTAAATAGGCTTTTGTCCTGCTTTATATCGTAATGTTGAGACGTGTATGCTGTGGATTACATTTTGTTAGCCTTTATTTACAAATGAACACATGCATAAGCCTCATGTCAGCCGTTGCAACATTTGATATAATGTTAAAAGAATCAGTATCTATTTACATTAAGTGCAAGCCTGACTTGTTGTCAGAGACTACTTACACTGTCGTCCACCAACATATGATATCAGTTAAGACTGATAAACGATGTTGGATTAAGTCAACTGTAGTGGTGTAGTGGTTAAAAGCTGTGCTCTTTGGTACATTCGACCTGTGTTCGCGTCCGTTTTTTGCCAAACATTTTTCTACTTTTTCAAAATCTCATATCGTATTGGAAAGGCATTTATTTTCAATAAAAATTAAGGAAATAATTAAAAAGTTTAAAATAAATATTGGTTAGGGTAGGTGTAGGGAGGGCTTTTTTTGTCCCAGTAAGGTGGCATCCATTAAAAATGTTTAATTAAAATGATCATTTACACTCACTACGCTATTATTGCGTACTGTTTTATAATGTACTACAATACTGAGATGCAGATAATTGCCACTATTTGAAATAAGTAGTATAAATAGCAGAAAATCTTGCTATTTTAACAATGTAAATATAATCTATAGTTCTTTGCACTTAGGGTAAAGATCATCTATCGCTAAGAAAATATGCAATTTACACCTAGTGCAAATAGCCGCTGCCTAAAAGAATACATTGGCGCTCATCACTGAAGACAGCAAAATATCGTCATCATGGATCTCTTGCTATAATACAATACAATACTCCCACCTTGTGGGCTATTTATGGAAGCTCGTTTCCACCACTAAATAAAGAAATTAATTAATTAATTAATAAAGAAATAAAGAAAAAAGCAATTTTTTATCTCACAGTTATAAAATTGATATCTCTTATCATCTATATATCACAATCCTGATAAAAAATAGTCAGAATGAATGGTAAGAAAATCTGCAAATTAGGCCTACCTTTCTTTAAAAAAATAAATAAAAACCATTGTTTTTCATTGTCTAAATATATAATAGATAAATTCAGACGAGCAGTTTGTGATTTTCTGCCTTTATTGAACATTACACTGCATTTGGTCTATTTTTCAACATGATTCAATTAAAACGCTGGAGACCGAGAGATCACGTGACCCTCCGATAGCAATGGCTGTGTAGTTCGACTGCTCCCTGACTCGGTATCCTTAATCTATCTGTTCTCAGTAAAATTATCAATGCTTGGTCAGTCTTGGCTGCTCTGATAACGGTGCAACAAATGAAGATGGCAAAACGAGTTAAAGACCCTAATTGTGTTCCTGAGGGGGAACTTCACGCCATTGTTGCTGATGAGTTAAAGATGCACCTTAGCTTTGTCAGGGAAATGTTTAAGGAAGAATTTACCCCAATCGCAGATGGACTTGGAGTCCTGGGGGGTATTCCAGAAAGCTTGGTTAACTTACCATTTGATAAACTATAACCTCTGGGTTGATTTACCCCAAACAGGCATACCATGAGTATGTCGGTTCCAAAACACCTGAGAAGAGTTAGTTTAATCAACCTCTGACTGGTAACCCAGAGTTAATGCGCATGCACGGTGCATGTATAAAGACATTTTCAATGGATCGCCGATTTCACGAGTCACCATGGAAACTCAAAGCGAAAAAAAGAGAGCGGCGTATTTCACAGAGGCGGAGTTGGAAGTTTTAATGAATGCTTATGAGGAGTTTAAGCCAATAATATTAAAAAGAAGCAATACAGCTGCATCGGCTAAAGCAAGAGAGCTGGCTTGGCAAAAATAACGGACAGAGTAAATGCGTGAGTGTATTAAATTACAAATTTGGTATTGGCTCCCGTTTTATTGAAATGCAAAATAATGAAGTATGACTTATACATCCTTTTGAATATGTTAAATCACTATGAAAGCATTTACTTTTCCTGACATTTATTTCTTTAGCTTGAAATAATAATGTATATTTCTTATTTAATAAGGTGTAATCCTTCTGGAGCCACAAGAACTTTAAGCCAAGTCAAAATGAAACACAAAAACATTCTGCAAAAAGGTAATATTTGATTACACAATTACTGAACTATTATTATAACAGGATTTAGTATATTCATTCTGTCATGCAGCTAACAGAAAGAAGACTGAAGTCCGTCTAACTGGCGGGGGGGCCACCACCACCTCCCCTCACCCCTCACGATGAAGAGACCACATCTGCTGTGACAGAAGTGGACAATGCTGGTAGATCCACTGAGGTATGATGCATACCATTATGATGTATGGCCCCTTTTTGCATTAGAGTAACAAACTGTCATTGTCCTTTCATAGTACATACCTAGGGATTTGCCCACTGATGAGGGTCCCTCAGCCTCAGCACACAATCTAAGCAGGGTAAGAACTTGTGTCCATGTGTCCATATTTGAATTTTATTGTCTGACCAAACAATCTCATTTATTACATTTTCCCACCTTAGTTGCCAGCAAAGGAGCTGTATAAGGTCCATCTTCAAAAACAAATAAGAAAAAGTGAAATGGAGATGGACCTTATACAGCTTCAAATGGAAGAGAAAAGGCTCCTCATTAAAAAAGCAGCACTTGAAATATAATTACTTGAGAATTGCCTTAACGTGAGAACTTGTCTGAAAATTAATCTGTTGCATGTTAAAAGTGGTCTGTCTGTCTGTCTGTCTGTATCTATCTATCTATCTATCTATCTATCTATCTATCTATCTATCTATCTATCTATCTATCTATCTATCTATCTATCTATCTGTATGTATGTATGTATGTGTAAAGCAATATAAAAAAAACATTTTAATTAATTGTACTTTTATTGTTTTTCAGGAAATGAAGAAATAAACTGCCTGGCAGACCAGTGCAAAAAAAACTAATAAAAGTAATTTTGACAAATCCTGTCTCTCAAAAGTCTTCCATCTCTGTTGGCCTCTAAAATCTGTCGGTGTTCCTCTGGGCCATCTTCCTCAATACAAGGAGGGTGGCTCTCTCCTCTTATAGTGGCAATATTGTGAAGCACAACAAAAGCCACAATAATGTCGCATGCCCTCTCTGGACTAACCCGGAACCCACGCAGACACTGAAACCGAGATTTGAGGATCCCTATAGTCATCTCCACCTTGGCCCGTGTTCGGCTGTGAGCCAGGTTAAACCGTGTTTGTGGTCCAGGCTCAGGTTCAGGGTAGGGTGTCATTAAATAGGGCAGACAAGGGTATCCTCTGTCCCCGAGCAAGTAACAATTGTACTGTCCTGTAATGATTGAAGTGTACAACACAAATATAGAAAAAACGAAAAAACAAAAATTGTATAAAGCAAATCATACCCTGCTGAAATGTCTGGCATAATGATGACTCGCGGAAAAAATCTGGCATCATGCACAGATCCTGGCCATTTTGCCTCGACATTGGTGATGATTTGGGTTGCCTCACATATTACCTATAGTTAGTGGAAAAAGTAATGACTTTGATGATTTTAAGAAGGGGAAAAAATTAAGTTGTTACCTGCACATTGATACTATGAATAGATTTCCTATTAACATAGTCTCCCTCATTTATTGATGGAGCTTTAATAGGAATGTGAGTGCCATCAATGCACCCAATTACATTTGGAAACCCTGAAACAGAAAGTTATGGAAGTATGAAGTGTGTGCATAATGAATACATGTATAGATATTAATAATATGACTAAATATTAAATTAGTTGCCTTTCCCACATGCTCTGAATCGCCCACACTGTACAAAAAATGGCCAGACGCAAAAAACCTAAGTGCTATCTACAATGTTTTCTGTGCTAAGCGCAGAGCCGCGGTTTGTCACATTTGCGATATGCGGTTTTAAAAGACGTAATAAATAAATTAATGAATCTTTTGAAAAACGATAATGCTCGTTTAAATATTCATTAGGTTATGCAAACACATCAATATGCGGTCTTATCAATAACCCTCTCCCGACGAAAAAAACCTCGTATAATTTGTGCTTCTACGTCCACAGGATCCTCGTCAAAAGGGCATGCCATGCTCACCAATCTTCTGAAACGAAGTTACACTGAAACATAACCTGCTCTCAAGAGAGTCAGTTGCTATGGTTACATACATACCCAGAAAGTTACCTCTGTTTTTGGAACCGAACGTTGAGGTTATCCACGAACTTACCCTTAAACATACCCAGGTATGTCACATAACCTGCTTTCTGGAATACCCCCCAGGAAGAGGACGAAATAATTTTGACAACATGCAGGCAGCTCTTCGCAACGCAAAGAAAGACACCGTGGAAGTGAAGCTAGCAGTGGACTCCCTTCAGGAAAAGTTGGCGAGAATCGAAGACAAAAGCCGTCAGTCCAATGTCCATTTAGTGGGACTAAAAGAGGATGTAGAAGGAGATGATCCTCTGCGATTTATACAGAATAATCTTACTAAATGGATCCCCTCTCTTGGTGGCAAAGTACTGGAGGTTGAAAGAGCGCACCGTATATACAGCGGTGAGCTCGCGAAATCTACCCCTCGTACGTTCATCTTTAAGATGCTGCGGTATCAAGATCGGAATGCGATCCTGATTGGAGCCCGTGCCACTGGACAAATACTTCATAATGGATCTCCACTGCTTTTCTTCCCAGACTACAGCACTCACACTGCATCTAAGAGGAGAGCGATGACATTGGCGAGGAAGAAGCTAACTCAGTCGGGAATTACGTCTTTTTTGCTCTATCCCGCGGTAGTCAAAGTTACTCACCGAGGGAAGATTGCACTGCTTGAGACACCGGCGGAGGTTGAAAAGTTCGTCCTCAATAAGAATCCAATCGCAAAATCTTCCCGGAAGGGAGCAGAGGCGGTCGTGTCACAAGAATCCGAAGAGAAGGAGCATGAATGGGCAGTTCCCATGGAGGACCTTACTGAGATGGATTGATTTTTCTTTTTGTTCATCCGGAAAATGACCAGGTCAGGTGTCGACGGACGAGCCGGACAGCTAGTTGGACGCGTATCCAAAGACTGTTACGTTAAGGGCAGGTAGAAGAGTGTTTAACTCTTTGCTTGCTGCTTGTTCCTTTACTGTTCTTGTTTATGTTTTTCTGTTCCATGCCCAAGTCCGCCCACGCAAGTTTAATTTGTCTTATTCATATTCGTGATATTTACAGTATAGGCATTTATGTGTGTATTGCATATTTTCTGATTGTTGCCCACTATCTTTCCTAGGGACTACTTTTTGGTCCTCCCGCCTCATTCTGTTTGGTCTGCATAGCTATTACTCTTTAAATTATGGCTATACATATATTGTCATGGAACGTTAATGGGTTAAATAGCCTCATCAACGTCCTTCTAAGCTTTTGGCTTTGAGGTTGAAGGACAGTGAATCTAAGGCCAGCATATCTGCTATTAGGCATGAGGGTTCAGTGTATACTGAACCTATTGATGTAAATAGAATATTTGAATCCTATTATAAACTTTTGTACACGTCAGAATCCAGCACTGACCCAACAAATTTTGATTTATTCCTTAAACATTTAGATATTCCCAAATTAAATTATTCTCAGCACGATATATTGGACAGCCCTTTGACAATTGAAGAATTGAAGTCTGCCCTGGACTCCATGAGCAGTAATAAAGCCCCTGGGTTAAATGGAATTCCCCCGGAACTACTGAAGGCATTATGGGACATAGTGGCTCCCTTGATAATTAACTCTTTTAATTCTGCTTTAGAAAAAGGGGCTCTGCACAGGGACCAAAATACAGCTTTAATAACTTTGCTTTTGAAGAAAGGGAAGGATCCACTTGAGTGCTCTAGTTATAGGCCAATTAGCCTTCTATCCACAGATTCAAAGCTGTTAGCAAAAGCCTTGGCCTTAAGATTGGATCGGTGTGTTGGAGACTTGATCAAGTATGATCAGTCAGGTTTTTTAAGGGGGAGATTTGCTGCGGACAATATTCGTAGGCTTCTTCATATTATTCAACTAGCAGACACCTATACAGCTTCCTCTGCAGTCCTTTCTTTGGATGCAGAGAAAGCATTCGACAGAATTGAGTGGAATTTTTTGTGGTCTGTCCTGGAACGTTTTGGGTTTGGTTCTTTTTTCGTGCAAGCTGTCAAAACTATCTATTTTGATTGTTCAGCCAGAGTTCTTACTGGACCTCATATTTCTCCTTCCTTTCGTCTCGGCAGGGGCACTCGCCAAGGATGATCCCTGTCACCTTTGCTTTTTAATTTATCATTAGAGCCTTTGGCCCAAGCAATTAGACAATGCTCTGCAATAGTCCCTATAAGATATATGAATACGTCTCATAAGATTTCACTCTATGCTGACGACATTCTGTTGTATTTATCAGATATCACAGATTCGGTTAAAGAATGCTTGAAACTGTTTGATACATTTGGTAAACTGTCCGGTTATAAAATTAACTGGAGCAAATCCATACTTTTACCCCTGAACTTAGCAGCCAAATCAGAGATTCAGGCCTTACCCACTAAGGTTCCAGTCAGCGACCAGTTTAATTATCTTGGGATTAGAGTTTTTTGTTCGCTATCTCACATTTCTAAGTGGAACTACCAGTCTCTAATGGATAAGATTTCCAGCAATCTTCTGTGTTGGTCTCCACTCTGCTTGGCTCTTCATGGTAGGATAGCAACTATTAAGATGAATATACTTCCGAGGCTGAGCTTTTTATTTTCAACTTTACCTCTGGCACCACCTACTGGTTATTTTAAAGAGCTTCGTACAGCAGTAACAAAATTTTTATGGAATAATAAACGGCCTAGAATTCGACTCAAATCAATGCACAGGCTAAAACCTCATGGAGGCTTATCGCTACCAGATTTTTGGTCCTATTATTTAGCATACCAAATGAGACCACTTAGGACATGGATGGATGTTGACTCCCCTGGGCCATGGCGGGCCTTAGAGACTAATATTATTTACCCATTGCGTCTACAGGATTTACCTTTTACTGGAATACCTAAGAAAGCTCTGGAAAAGTTTGGTCCAATTATATGCCATTCTATCAAAACATGGAGAGTGGCAGAAAAGATCATGGGAGCTTCGGATTCCTACTGTGACTCTACCCCCATTTGGCATAATAGTAATCTCTGTACGGGTAATAAACCCTTTGTTTCCCAATGCTGGGCTAATTGTGGGGCTAAAGATATCTTTAATTACTTTATAGATATCTTCAATAGATGCGTCATACATCCACAAATGTAATTAGAGATATCTCTAATTAAATTTTGACTAGTAACAATTATAGTTTGAGATATCTGAATTGCAATTCCTCCTAGTTGAATTGCTGTTGTGTGACATCAGAATAAATTTACTCTGCTCCTTCCTGCCTACTCTACTAACTGCTAACAACATAATAAAAGTCTGCTTTTGTTGTCATGGAGAGAAAAGCTATGGATGAAGTGCTTCATGGATTATTGAATATATCTGGATGCAGCCTTGTGTGGTAAAAGGTCTCCAGCGTTTTAATTGAATCATGTTGAAAAATAGACCAAATCGTTTATTCCAATTCAAATGCTATTACGACTAGTCATAACATTCCATTGACTTCCATTGAAAAATATTTTCAGATATCTTCAATTGAGTTTTGACTAGTCATAATTCCAATTCAAGATACCTTTAAATATGATTTGCCTAGTCAAAATTCTAATTAGAGATATCTCAAATTACAATTTGACTAGTGATAATTCAATTAAAGATATCTGCATCTGTAATTTGACTAGTCATAAATGAATTGCAGATATCTACAAATGTATTTTGGATATCTAAAATTTGGAATTAAAGATATCTTAAATTGTATTTTGACTAGGCAAATCATATTTAAAAATATCTTGAATTGGAATTACGACTAGTCAAAACTCAATTGAAGATATCTCTAATTGAATTATCACTAGTCAAATTGTAATTTGAGATATCTCTAATTAGAATTTTGACTAGGCAAATCATATTTAAAGATATCTTGAATTGGAATTACGACTAGTCAAAACTCAATTGAAGATATCTGAAAATATTTTTCAATGGAAGTTAATGGAAGGTTATGACTAGTCGTAATACCATTGTAGATATCTTGAATGTGTATAATGACTAGTCAAAATGACATTGTAGATATCTTCAATGCATATTATGACTAGTCATAATCACATTGTAAATATCTTAATTCCAATTAAGACGAGTCATAATTGCAATATAATTATCTGGAATTAAAATTGTGACTATCCGAAATTATATTTTTGGATAGTAAAAAAAAGGTTTTAAATGTTAAAACGGCTTGCCATATTCATAAAGTATTTAGAGATATCTCTAATCTGATTTCTTACTAGTGCAACTATAATTGCAGATATCTCTAATTATCATTGTGACTAGTCGAATTATAATTATGACTATCCGAATTACAATTGTGACTATCCGAATTACAATTGTGACTATCCGAAATTACATTTATGGATAGTCAAAAAAAGGTTTTAAATGCTAAAACGGCTTGCGATAGTTTTAACATTTAAAACCTTTTTTTGACTATCCATAAATATAATTTCGGATAGTCACAATTGTAATTCGGATAGTCATAATTATAATTCGACTAGTCACAATGATAATTAGAAATATCTGCAATTATAATTGCACTAGTAAGACATCGGATTAGAGATATCTCTAAATACTTTATGACTAATCAAAACTCCATTTAAGATATCTTTAATTACTTTATAGATATCTTCAATAGATGCGTCATACATCCACATGGTAATTAGAGATATCTCTAATTAAATTTCGACTAGTAACAATTATAATTTGAGATATCTGAATTGCAATTCCTCCTAGTCTAATTGCTGTTGTGTGACATCAGAATAAATTTACTCAGCTCCTCCCTGCCTACTCTACTAACTGCTAACAAAATAATAAAAGTCTGTGTAGCGCCTCTCTAGCTTGTTTCACTATAATGAGAGGTGGCTATCCTGAGTTCTTTAAATTTCTTTTTAGTCAAATATGTGAGTTTCACTAATAAATGTATCAGTATTCAACTTGTTTGTGTGTGTGTAATTATTAACTCATTGTAGGAAATACTCTTTCCCTTTAAATCACTATGTTAGCAGTAGTATTTACACTCTGAACGGAAATTAAATGTCTTTCAAGTACTTTTAACTTATAAACACTTTCACATTTAACTCAAAAATTACTCTTTTTCCTTAATCAACTTAAAGTATCAGTCAGTAACCACACCTGTTTTATAAAAAGGACAGATTTAGTTAGAAAAAGTGTGTCAGAAAGTAAAAGGTATTGATAAACTCACTTTTCAGATCACAAAGGTATTTAAATTCACATTCAAACAATAGGGCCCAAGAAAATAAAATAGCCGGCAAAACTCTATTTTAAATTTGAAATACCCTTCAAATGTTCAAATGATGCAGGCCTGAATGTAGCTTGGGTACGTTGTAGCCTTAAACGAAATGGCTGCTTCACCACACAGGCCAAACAAAAAAAAATGGTACCTTATATACTCAATGTAGATGTAAGCTCACATGGAAAGGATCAAAGGCATCAGTAACAGGAAACCAGATGAAGAGAGTTGAAGAGAAGAGAAGATGGTTGACGAGGAAAGTCACATGGTCGACGATACGGGCAAAGTCCACCACTCGGTAACGCTATCCAGCTCCATCAGTGTCTTTGATCATCGTCACTCTCACAGTTCCACACAGGCTTTAACTACTCGAGATCGCTAGCCGCTAACTGGTTAGCAAAGTCCATGCAAAACACTAAGCACTGATTTCAGTCTTAGTGTGCGAAGTATACCACTCACACTGACAGAATTATCACCATTAAAGTGAATATAAGAGTCCTTGTTGAACACTTTCACTAAAACGGGTGCATTAGCTATATTAACATTAAACACGTTTCTCTTATCAGTAAACACACTTCCATCTCACGCATCTCGCGATCCTCTTCCTTCCTTGTACTTTGACCTCAACTGTGATTGGCTCATTACAAAACTTTCAGAAATAAAATAAATTCACAAAACATTTCTGTAATTCTTTCTTTCTATTCTTACCGACATCATTAAAGCATCTTCACAAAGATTATTAACCAAAAAATATTTAACCTTTTAAATGTAAAACATGAACATAACACAATATGCAGTTTTTCTTATTGAGCAAAATCACAACTTCTTTGCTGGTCAATGATTCTTAACTTTTTTGACCTCAAATTCTATTTATTAAACTATGAAATTATTTATTCCAACTTATATAACTTTACTAATAATAATGATTTCTACAGGGTTACACCCTCCCCCTATTAAATGTCTGCGTGTCCTCATCAGACACTAATAAACTAACAAAGGAGTCATAAGGGCATAATAACTAGTGTGTCTAGTGTTTTCCTATTTTAATGACTATCCCCCTGTGTACAATAGTCAAAGGCTCATCCCTTGATCTACCAGGCTCATCATAGGTAAGTCTAATAGTTGGCTTGGCAGTTCTTTTAGGTCTAGGCTCAAATCTGGGCTGCACTCTATCCTCATGGACCTCAGATACTACTTCTTGTTCAGACTCTGATCCAGCTTCACTAGTCTCTTCCAGGGCTACTTCTGGATCACACTTCTCCTCAGGTCCTGGTTCAGAGTTCTGATCAACTTCTTTTGGGCCTGAATCATTTCTATGTTCTGTTTCAGGGTCATCTTCTAATTCAATTACTGGCCTAGCAGTATTTAGCACCCTCGGGACAGGCTCTCTCCGATTGCAACAGTGAGTGACATAATACTTCATGTCAGAGGACGAATCAGAAAACTCCTGTAACTCTTGAACCTCTCGTCTTGAGTCCCTTTGACTTCTCTTACGAGTGTCTACTCTGGTCTTGGGTTTCTCAGGTGGATCAACATCCTGGTCAGTGAAAGGCATTCTCACCAGCTGTCCAATCGGAAGAAGGTGGTCCCTGTGTATAGTCTTTGTCCCTAACCTTCCATCCTCCCGCTTGATCTTGAACACAGGTAGGTTTGGCATTTTTCCAATGACAACATACGGGTCAGGACTCCACTTACTTTCCAGTTTGTGCTTGCCTTTCAAGCCTAGATTCCGGAGCAGTACTCTGTCGCCGATCTCTATGGACTGAAAGGTAACTCGACGATCATACAACCTCTTGTTTCTCTGGTGCCGTTTGTCTGCAGCATCAGAGGCTAACTTGTAGGCTTGCTTCAAGTCTTCCTTCAGCTTTGTGACATATCGGGTGTGAGACGCCTCTTCTATGCCATCTGGGGACGTTCCAAAGCACAGGTCAACAGGAAGTCTCGCCTCTCTGCCAAACATTAGATGGTAAGGTGAGTACCCTGTGGCATCACACTTAGTACTGTTGTACGCGTGGACCAGGTAAGGCACATGTTGACTCCACGTACGCTTCTCCTCCTGGCCTAACGTACCAAGCATAGAGAGCAGAGTCCGGTTGAACCTTTCTGGCTGCGGGTCTCCTTGCGGATGATACGGCGTTGTCCGCGACTTGCGTATCCCCATCAAGGTCAACAGTTCTCGGATCAGACGGCTCTCGAAATCCCTTCCTTGATCCGAATGGATCCTTGAAGGCAGTCCATAATGTATGAAATATTTCTCCATCAGAACCTTTGCCACCACATGGGCCTTCTGGCTTTTAGTTGGGAAAGCCTGGGTGTATCTCGTGAAATGATCCGTGATCACTAACACGTTACTTATGCCTTTGGAGTCAGGCTCCATGGAAAGAAAGTCCATGCACACTAAATCCATAGGCCCCTGACTTATGATCTGGTGCAATGGAGCAGCTCTCTGTATGGGGGTCTTGTTAGTGACACACTCCCCACAGTTCTTAATGTATTCCTCCACTTGCTTCGACATCATAAGCCAAAAGAATCTACTTCGGAGCAGGTCAACAGTTCTTTCTTGCCCAAGGTGCCCCACGTCATCATGCATGGCCTGCATAACCATCTCTCTGAACTCTCTTGGCAGGATGAGTTGATTGACCACATCTCCGGATGGTCTCTTAGTGTACCGGTACAGCAATCCATCCTTTATTGACAGCTTTCCAGCTTCTCTTTTCAATCTGGACAACTCAGGACTCATGTCCCCCTCCTCTGGCCAGTGCCCACTCCTGATGGCTTGGATGGCTGGTCCAATGGCTTCATCCTCTTCTTGAGCCTTTCTTAGACTCATTTTGGACACGAGCTCCAGGGACTTTAACTCCATGTGTGCTGGAAACGCATACAGGTCAGGAACACAGTGGGGAGAGGCTCCAAGCTGAGCAACACAGACTGGTGTACTACATGCAGACTCTGGGATGCTGACTCTCTGGCAAATGGTTTTCACTCCAGACTGAGGTATAGTCACCCAGCCATTGTCATCCTCCTCTGACATGTTCCGGGACAACAGGTCGGCATCAATGTTCTGTCGGCCTGGGCGATACTGCACATCAAACTCGTACGTTGATAGGGCTGCTAGCCAGCGATGCCCCACCGCATTGAGCTTGGCTGTGGACAGCACGTACGTCAGCGGATTGTTGTCAGTACGTACGGTGAATCTTGCCCCATACAAATAGTCGTGGAATTTATCGACTACTGCCCACTTGAGAGACAAGTATTCCAGCTGATGTATGGGGTAGTTTCTCTCGGCAGAGCTGACTTTTCTGCTGGCAAAGGCAACTGGTCTCAAGCCTCCAGGGTGTTCTTGGTAAAGAACAGCACCCAGCCCCTTCAAGCTTGCATCCACATGCAGGATGTATGGACGTTGTGGATTGGCAAATGCCAGGACAGGCGCATGTGTCAGACAGTGAATTATGTGATGAAACACATCTGAACAGGATTGGTCCCATCTTTCCCCGAATGGTTCTGATTCTTTCAAGTAGACTTTGTTCACATCTTGGTCATACTTTTTTCTCTTCTGAGTTGGAGGATATCCCTTTGTGAGTTCAGTCAATGGTCTTACGATTTCAGAATATTTCTGGATGAATTGACGGTAATAACTGCAAAATCCTAGAAAAGATTGCAACGTCTTCAAGTTTGTTGGCATGGGTCATGCAGTGACGGCCTCAATCTTGTTTGGATCTGGGGCAACTCCATCTGCAGACACAATGTGCCCCAGGTACTTGACCCTTGGCAGACAGATCTGGCACTTGTCCACTGAGAGCTTCAGCCCAACTTCACAGAGACGATCTAGGACCTTGAGCAGTCTCTCTTCGTGTTCCTCAAGAGTTTTTCCAAACACGATCACGTCGTCCAGGTACACCAGCACTTGTAAGAGGTTCATGTCACCGACAGCCTTTTCCATCAACCTTTGAAAGGTTGCTGGTGCCCCAGTGATCCCTTGAGGCATTCGTTCAAACTGAAAAAATCCTAACGGACAAATGAATGCCGTCTTCTCTTTGTCCTCTTCGGGAATGGCTATCTGGTAGTAGCCTGAACGCAAATCCAGTACAGAGAACCACTGACTTCCTGTTAAAGCATTCAGCGCATCTTCAATGCATGGTGTAGTGTACTGGTCGGGTATGGTTCGGCTATTCAATAGTCTGTAATCTATGCACATCCTAATAGCCCCAGTCTTCTTTCTAACTACAACTATTGGGGATGCATAGGGGCTCCGCGACTCCGTTATGATCCCAGCCTGCAGCAGTTCCTGTAAATGCTTTCTCACGTCTTCGATATCTGCTGGGGCTAGCCGGCGTGATCGTTGACGGAAAGGGCGACAATCAGAAAGTCGAATTTGGTGCTCCACTCCGCTTGCTAATCCCACGTCCCACTCGTGCATTGAGAAGACATGAGACTTTTGAGCCAGTTTCTTGCATAATCTGTTCTTCCACTGTTCAGAGATGGGGGAGTCTCCAAAATTGATCATGCTCTCATCAAAGTCAGAGGAAGCAGACTCCTTAGGGGGAATCGTTGCAACTGAATCAATGTGGTACACACATCCAATCACTGTTCCCACAGGTATGGACGTTTCTCTTGAGGACTCATTTTTGAGTAGAATTCTCAATCTGTTGACATCCAATTCCCCACTGGGCACAACCATGGGATGAAAAATCACATCAGCAGGTAAGGAAGCTGCGGGTGAGGAGTCAATCATCAGGATTTCTTGAGCAACAGGCTTCCTTAGGTCGACTTTGCACACAACCTGAGTGTCACCATCCGGGGGTAAGACCAAGGGGCCTGGACCCATCCATCGGACACGACCCGCCTCCTCCTCTTGGACCGGGACTGCAAAACCCTTTAAAGCAGGTTGATCTTCCTCCACATGAACACGAAGGCCTAGTGTTCGGGTGACATCAATGCCATTATCTTTGCATTGATTTACCAAGCATCTAATATGGCTTACGTTGGTGCCCACAATGACAGACGTCTTATCATCACTCCTGGGGTTAGGACATATGAGAGCTAGGACAGTTACTGTCTGACTGGTTCCTAACACCTCAGCTGGATACTCCACATCAACTACCACGTAGCCACGGTAAGGGTAGCTAGCTCCAGACTCACTTAAACCCCACAGGGAAAGACCAGCTACTGGCTGAATGGGGATATCAGACAAGTACTTCTGGTACCAGGGTTCAAAAATGATCGTCACCTGAGAGCCGCTATCTAATAGAGCAGTGCAGGGTTGTCCATTAACCTTCAGCGGCACCAGGCTAGGCGGCCCAACTAACCCATCAGGAACATGCACACTCTCAGTCATGGCAGCTGTACTTTCCTTAACGGAACAGTTAACTGCATTCGTGGTGGCATTACTTGATGGCTGGTTGTTCTTGGACAGCTTCAGAGCTTGGATAAGTCTCTTGATGACTTTAGCCTGGTTTTCTGGGCTTTGACACTTCCTGGCGAAATGCCCACTCTTACCACATCGATAGCAGAAGTGTTCCTCCGATACTTTGAATGATCGTTGTGGGGAGCTGGCTACTGGTTTGGAGGTATTCACAGCTGAAACGGCAGCTTGAGGTTCAGCTACTTTATTTGTGACTTTCTGTTGCAAGCGCTTCATTTGTTTTTTTCAAAGCTGCTATCTCACTGTCTGAACTGCACTCACTGTACACTACATTTGGGGGAATTTTCTCACTACTAACTGACGTGTCTTGTGCTGGCTTAGACACGACAGCAGCAACCATGGCCTTTAGTTCTTTGATTTCAGACTTCAAGTTCTGAATTTCAGTCTGTTTCACATCAACATTCTGCCTTACATTTCCACCTTGCAGGACAGGAGTTATCTTCTTTCGTGAGGCCTCATATTCCTCTTCCGTGCGTATCTCCTTCAACAGCTGGAGAAAGGTGGGGGGCTTTGATCTTCTCTCTCTCAGACGAAGGTTAACTAACATCATATCAGAGGCTATCGCACCACGCAATAACTGGTCAAGTCTTGCTTTATCTGCACATCCGAGGGGGAGACCATCTCTCTGCACCACCCTATTCAACAACTGTTCTAGACGTCTGAGGAAGTCAGACAGCTTCTCACCTGGTTGTTGCTGCAGTAAACAAAATGCAAAATACAAGTCTTCTCCTGACTCTGCTGTCCCAAAAGCATGCTCCAGTGCCTCTAAGCAATCTTCGGGGCTCACCTCAGGATCACTGGCTCGTGCTGCTTTTACAATGTCAAGCGCCGGGCCTCTGAGACTTTCCATCAGTCTCCGCCTCTTCTCTTTGTAAGAGCAATCACACTCTTCCACCATGAGGCGTGCTTGACCCAACCAGTGGTCGAACTGCTCTTCTCCAGCGGGGGTGGGTAACAAACCAGAGAAAGTTCGTAGGCGGCGATAGCTTCCATGCTCACCTGAGGACTTGGACGTCTTGTCCAGTAAATCACTCACGGCAGAATGGCCTCTGTTGACTTGGCAGCAGCCTCATCCTCAGGGAACAATGTGCGAAGGTCTTCAACATGTTTACCTGGAGCTTGTTGCATTCCGGACATATCAACTTGTATACTGGCTCTCAAAGGGAACGATTTCGCCTTTTACTACTTCCTTACATTCACACAAGACCAAGTATTGGTTTAGTTGGCCTCTGACTCGCACACGTCCCAAACACTTCACTGTTTGCATTGTCTCTTCTATTGCACTTGTGTCTACATCTTCTCGAATGAGCACCATGACTGCATGAGCCTCGTCTAATGCCTCGCCACGGCACCATCCCTTTAAGTCTGATACTAGCTCTTTCATACGTTCCATATTAGCTTATCAGTTAGCACTATTTAAAGTTTCAGAATGCTAATCTTCAATGTAAAATGTACAAAAACAAGAAACCCACACTAATGATCCCAGCGGTGCCTCCAATTTATGTAGCGCCTATCTAGCTTGTTTCACTATAATGAGAGGTGGCTATCCTGAGTTCTTTAAATTTCTTTTTAGTCAAATATGTGAGTTTCACTAATAAATGTATCAGTATTCAACTTGTGTGTGTGTGTAATTATTAACTCATTGTAGGAAATACTCTTTCCCTTTAAATCACTATGTTAGCAGTACTATTTACACTCTGAACGGAAATGAAATGTCTTTCAAGTACTTTTATCTTATAAACACTTTCACATTTAACTCAAAAATTACTCTTTTTCCTTAATCAACTTAAAGTATCAGTCAGTAACCACACCTGTTTTATAAAAAGGACAGATTTAGTTAGAAAAAGTGTGTCAGAAAGTAAAAAGGTATTGATAAACTCACTTTTCAGATCACAAAGGTATTTAAATTCACATTCAAACAATAGGGCCCAAGAAAATAAAATAGCCGGCAAAACTCTATTTTAAATTTGAAATACCCTTCAAATGTTCAAATGATGCAGGCCTGAATGTAGCTTGGGTACGTTGTAGCCTTAAACGAAATGGCTGCTTCACCACACAGGCCAAACAAAAAAAAATGGTACCTTATATACTCAATATAGATGTAAGCTCACATGGACAGGATCAAAGGCATCAGTAACAGGAAACCAGATGAAGAGAGTTGAAGAGAAGACAAGATGGTTGACGAGGAAAGTCACATGGTCGACGATACGGGCAAAGTCCACCACTCGGTAACGCTATCCAGCTCCATCAGTGTCTTTGATCATCGTCACTCTCACAGTTCCACACAGGCTTTAACTACTCGAGATCGCTAGCCGCTAACTGGTTAGCAAAGTCCATGCAAAACACTAAGCACTGATTTCAGTCTTCGTGTGCGAAGTATGCCACTCACACTGACAGAATTATCACCATTAAAGTGAATATAAGAGTCCTTGTTGAACACTTTCACTAAAACGGGTGCATTAGCTATATTAACATTAAACACGTTTCTCTTATCAGTAAACACACTTCCATCTCACGCATCTCGCGATCCTCTTCCTTCCTTGTACTTTGACCTCAACTGTGATTGGCTCATTACAAAACTTTCAGAAATAAAATAAATTCACAAAACATTTCTGTAATTCTTTCTTTCTATTCTTACCGACATCATTAAAGCATCTTCACAAAGATTATTAACCAAAAAATATTTAACCTTTTAAATGTAAAACATGAACATAACACAATATGCAGTTTTTCTTATTGAGCAAAATCACAACTTCTTTGCTGGTCAATGATTCTTAACCTTTCTAACCTCAAATTCTATTTATTAAACTAAGAAATTATTTATTCCAACTTATATAACTCTACTAATAATAATGATTTCTACAGGGTTACATCTGCTTTTGTTGTCATGGAGAGAAAAGCTACTGGATGAAGTGCCAATTAAAGATATCTGCAACTGTAATTTGACTAGTCATAAATGAATTGCAGATATCTACAAATGTATTTTGGATATCTTTAAAAATTTGGAATTACAGATATCTTAAATTGTATTTTGACTAGGCAAATCATATTTAAAGATATCTTGAATTGGAATTACGACTAGTCAAAACTCAATTGAAGATATCTCTAATTGAATTATCACTAGTCAAATTGTAATTTGAGATATCTCTAATTAGAATTTTGACTAGGCAAATCATATTTAAAGATATCTTGAATTGTAATTACGACTAGTCAAAACTCAATTGAAGATATCTGAAAATATTTTTCAATGGAAGTCAATGGAAGGTTATGACTAGTCGTAATAGCATTGTAGATATCTGGAATGTGTATTATGACTAGTCAAAATGACATTGTAGACATCTTCAATGCATAATATGACTAGTCATAATCACATTGTAGATATCTTAATTCAAATTAAGACGAGTCATAATTGCAATATAGATATCTGGAATTACAATTGTGACTATCCGAAATTATATTTTTGGACAGTCAAAAAAAGGTTTTAAATGCTAAAACGGCTTGCCATAGCGCTGCTCATCTCAAACAAGCCTAAAAGCACGATGGGAAACGACTTGCTGACGACACAGCTTAATGCTCATTGGTTTAAACAACTGTGATGTAATGTTCTCTTTTAAAATGTTTGATTTTAAAACTCTAATATCATGTTTTGTGTGTTTATGTTATGTGTGAATATTCCCAAACTATCTGACAGTGCGATCTCTTTGGGTTATGTAATTTAATTTTTATAAAAAAAAATCTAATAAATAAAAACACATATGTCTGTATTAAAGAAAAAAAATATTGATAAATACGTCTTTGGTATGTAATTAAATGGGTGTGTTGTTCATTTGATTTATTTTCATATAAAAGCAACAGAACTTGAATTACATCCATTTTATTAGCAACACTGTGCACAAGCGTGAATCCCGCGATAGCCATCTTTGATCTCACAGGTGTCAGATCCACTACGAGAAGAGAGATCTGTCCGGCTTGCCTGCGCTTTGTTCACTCCTCCTCTCACTGCAGCCCCTTACTCTCGCTTACATTTCAGGTGAAGCGCATCTCAAACAATCCTATTGTAAAACTCTCCGACGTATTTCAAAGATTCTAAGCCGGGAACTTTAAATATTTTAGTTTTATCATGTCGGAGAGCTTTCCCAAGGCAGATGAACTCAGTGTGTTACAATCATCCGGGTTTAAATCACGCTCAAATTGATTTGATATTGACACAATATTTTTTTATTACTGCTTTGTCCACATGTTCAGTACAGTGCCATATCACACTATATAACAAAACATTTCACATGCCTCAACAAGAAGGAACTAGGACACATAAAAAAAATAAAAATAAAATAATTAAAAGAAAAGAAGAGAGGATACATAAGCATCAGTTTACAGACAAATATATATTATACATATATTTACATTTTCATAGGATATTACAATGCAATTTTAATACACAAAAATATACTTTACAAATCAGCACCATTAATTGTTATTATTTTTGTATTATTATTATTATGTGAAAATGTTAAAGGAGGAGCATATATTAATGTTTTAATTGCTTTACTATTTTTTAGATTTTGACATCATCTACATATATTTCAATCTCTTTTTCGAAACTTGTATTTATGAATGTGAAATTTACATTACTTAAAGTTATAATAAAACCAGCATCCTTTAAAGGGATAGTTCAACCAAAAATTTATTTAATTTAAAAATTATGTCATTAACGACTCACCCTCATGTCGTTCCAAACCCGCAAGACCTCCATTCATCTTCAGAACGCAGTTTAAGATATTTTAGATTTAGTCCCAGAGCTTTCTGTCCCTCCATTGACAATGTGTGTACGGTCTACTGTCCATGTCCAGAAAGGTAATAAAAACATCTTCAAAGTAGTTAATGTGACATCAGAGGGTCAGTTAGAATTTTTTGAAGCATTGAAAATACATTTTGATATCCGGTTCTCTAACGAATCATTCGATTTAACTGGATCTTCTTGAACCAGTTCACCAAATCTAACTGAATCTATAGAAACGGCTAGCGTCTCCAATAAGCATTAACCCTCAAATGACTTAAGCTGTTAACCTTTTTTAATGTGGCTGACACTCCCTCTGAGTTCAAACAAACCAATATCCCGGAGTAATTAATTTACTCAAACAGTACACTGACTGAACTGCTGTGAAGAGAGAACTGAAGATGGACAGCGAGCCGAGCCAGATAACGAACAATTGACTCGTTCTCCAGTCAAAATCCGGTTGCATCAGTTTTCGGATCACCAGTAGTGATGAGAAGTTCGGTTCTTTTCCGCAAACTGGTTCTTTCGGACAGTTCGATTCAATAAACCGGTTGAAGAAAACGGTTCACTGGTTCTTTTGCGCTTGACGTAATGACGTCATTGGCGATGATTGCCCTTCATTCAAGCCATCAGTTTACCCTCGCTCATAACACAGAATCAGTTCAGAATTAAACATCAAAAGAATCAGTTCGGTTCAGATGCCCTGTGTGTCAGTCTGCTTCACACTGAATCACACATGCGCAGTATCATCAGCTCCTCGGTTCTCGAATCGGACGCGTCCGACAGAAACGGTTCTTGACTCAAGAACGAGTCAATCGTTCGTTCGTTATCTGGCTCGGCTCGGTGTTCATCCAATGAAGATTCTGGTCTGATAGGTATTTGGTCAAGTTCGTCAACACAAGAAAGGAGACATGCTGTCAATCAATGATGACAGCTGATCAACTGATTAAGGGCCAGTTTTGCATTTTCAACATCACAACTTCTCTATACAGCTGGGTTTGTCAACCATTACTCCTTCGAGGTCAGCCAGAAACCTAGGAGTTGTGATGGATCATCAGTTAAGCTTCACAGACCACATTGCTACAATGACCCGGTCCTGCAGGTTTGCCTTATACAACATTAGGAAGATTAGACCCTTCCTGTCAGAGCAAGCCACCCAACTTCTTGTCCAAGCTCTTGTTCTCTACAGACTGGACTATTGTAATGCTCTCCTGGCCTTCCTGCATGTACTGTCAAGCCTCTGCAATTGATCCAGAATGCAGCAGTGAGGCTTGTCTTCAATGAGCCAAAAAAAGCTCACGTTACTCCTCTCCACATCAGGTTACACTGACTACCAGTAGCTGCTCGCATCAAATTCAAGGTACTAATGTTAGCCTACAAGACGACCACTGGCACGGCACCAACATACCTAAACTCACTGGTTAAATCTTATGTGCCCCCCAGAAGCTTGCGCTCTGCAAGTGAACGACGCCTTGTGGTGCCATCCCAAAGAAGTTCAAAATCACTCTCACGGACCTTTTCCTGGACTGTGCCCAGCTGGTGGAATGACCTCCCAATCTCAATTCGTACAGCTGTGTCTTTACTCATTTTCAAGGAACATCTAAAGACTCATATTTTTCGACAGCACTTAACCAACTAATACTAGCACTTTTCCTTTTCTTGTCTTTTCATTTATTAAAAAAAAAAAAACACCTGGCTATTCGTTCTGTACTAGACTAACTGAGACTTGTCATGGCACTTGTAAACTGTTGTTGTTCTCTTGTTGACCTGACTGCTTCTATTGTTCTCATTTGTAAATCGCTTTGGATAAAAGCATCTGCTAAATGATTAAATGTAATGTAAATGTAAATGTAACAAACACAGTAACGGTCGTACTGAGACTGTAAGAGCTGATTTCTGCTCAGCGGATGTTTGGCCATGCAGGTCAGGTGATCCATGAGATGAGCATGTGGACTGCACCTACTGCTGCTGGTCAGTGAAACAAACGGGAAGACGGTCACACAGAGTTGCAATGACAAAAACGCTGGAATCAGTCGATTGAGATGTATGGTAATTTAATGTTTAGTTATATCGTAGTTCTCTCTGAATGTGTAGGAAAACTTTATCTAGCACTAAGTAGCAGCTAAAAGTCGAACTACACTGCACTGGCTAGCTTAGCAGCCTGCAAACTAAGTTAAGCATTGAACGTTAGAATACCGCCGGTGTAGCAGTCGATTCTGTCCCTCTCAGAAAGTCTGTTTCCCTTTACGCAAACATAGTCAAGTCAAGTCACCTTTATTTACATAGCGCTTTAAATAAAAAGGATTGTGTCAAAACAACTGAACAACATTAATTAGGAAAACAGTGTGTCAATAATGCAAAATGACAGTTAAGGGGGAAGGGACAGGGGAAGTCGTGGCCTAATGGTTAGAGAGTCGGACTCGCAATCGAAGGGTTGAGAGTTCGAGTCTCGGGCCGGCAGGAATTGTAGGTGGGGGGAGTGCATGTACAGTGCTCTCTCCACCTTCAATACCATGAGTGCCCTAGGGCAAATTTGGTGCAAATTAGGTGCCCTTGAGCAAGTCATTGAACCCCCAACTGCTCCCCGGGTGCCGCAGCATAAATGGCTGCCCACTGCTCTGGGTGTGTGCTCACAGTGTGTGTGTGTGTGTGTGTGTGTGTGTGTGTGTGCACTTCGGATGGGTTAAATGCAGAGCCAGAATTCTGAGTATGGGTCACCATACTTGGCTGAATGTCACGTCACTTTCTTTAAAGGCAGTTCATCATTAAATTCAGTGATGTCATCATCTCAGTTCAGTTACAATTCTTGCGCGGTTGCCGAGTACGATCAGAACTAGCGTGCACAAGAAGCAAGACTGCATGTACGGCAAGTCAAATGGTTCAAAATAACGACCTAAATCCTAAACTAGAAAATAGTTTTAAGACAAGGTTTTTTCAATCAGATTTATTACCGATTTCAATGTGATGCTTGAGGCTTTGGCTATTCTGTTTTATACTGTCGTATACTTTTTCATTTATTTTTATTTTTTATTATATGCCTTGCTGTTGTTGTATTTATGTATGCACTGAAAGCTTAAAAAAATCTTTGTGTGTGGTGTGTGCAAAACATAGACTAGAATAAGTATACAATGAACCAGAAATGTTGTGTTTAAATCAGAACCCTATGCACACATGAACATTTTAATTCATAGTGACCCCAACCCCCCCCCCCCCTTTATTCAATAAACTATAAACCTGGTTACCAGACTCTGTGCCTTGGTCAGAAAGAATGATCTTTGGTGCCCCAAACCTGTGAAATAAATTAATGCAGTACACAACTGCTTCATATTTAGTCAGATAAGCATAGGCTATTTTGTGTAATGGTCAATAAATGTACTCATTTACATTGTTGGTCCTGAACATGCATTTGTGACTTTCCCCACTAAATTAATCCTTGCTGTTAACATAACATGATCAGTTTATATGTCTCACAGCAATTTTGAAAAGGAAAATATTTAGTAGCCTTTTTAACCATTTATCAACGTCCATCCCCATTCCAGGCCAGTAGAATCTCGCTGAAATGGCAAGCTTGCTTTTTTCGCATTCTTAAATAAAAACTGGCTGGCCTCTTTTTGTCCAGCAGCCACTTATCTTCTAAACTTTACATTGTTTTCTGAGGAGATGTGATTAAGTTTGCCATCTATTGAAATAGCTTTATTGTTAAAATCTAAACAAATAACCTGCAATGAGGTTCTAAAGGCCTAATTGAAGGAATATGCCTATATAAACTGAAATTAGAAAATGGGTCACTGTCAATGTGCTAGTTAGTTAAGAATAGTTTCTTGACAAGCTATTTTTACTAAGCTTTTTACTATGAAAAAATGTGTCAGTGAAGAGAAGTTGCTTACCATCAACTTTTGAAATTTGGAAATTGGAGGAACATATGCAAGTGAAATATTTCTGCTCATCTTTTGAAGACAAATGGATAAATACCTTGAGTTTTGTAATTTAGAATTTCCTCATATAGGTTTGACCTATATTAACTATATTCCACTGTATCAGTAAGAAGGTAACCAGATTAATCAAACAGAATATTAGTTAAAATGTACTGTTGCTCTATATGGGGTAACACTTTATTTTGATAGTCCGTTCGTTGAGACTCTACTACTTATTAGTAGCCATTCAGTAGCTTGTCAAAATACGTTCAACTAACTGCCTATAGACTATAAGGTACATTTCAAGTGTTAATCTACAGATTTTACAAATAGTGCCTGTTGACTTTCAATGTTATTTTGCAATAGGTTATTAGCCAATTGTCAACTAACTTTCTGTAGATTGAGTCACCATCTTCTAAGCTGTCTATCAACAACTCAAAATCAATCTGTCAGTTGAAAGTCAACTGTCATGTCAGTATATGATACTGTATATCCTACCCAAGGGGTGTCAAATGCATCACATTTCTGTATATACCATTTGTTGATAATCTGTTGATAGTCAACTGAAGATTAGTTGCTTATCTGTTGCTTGTCAACAAATATATTGTTTATGATCAGTAGACTATTAATAGACATTCTCCACTAAGCGTTAGTAGATATATTTTAGGACTATCTAATTAAAGTGAAAAACAGTTGATATCAGTAGAAAGTCTATAACCTATCAACAGATTGCATACAGGTTTCCATTAATTGTATGCAACATAATTACCATTTAAAACATGTTTTGCATACCTGACTGAAGTAGAACAAACACCATAGGCAGCACATCAGAGAAAAAAATGCACCTTTATTAAATACAAAAACACTCCAAATAATACAACCCATTATTTACTAGGGTATCAGGATCACATCTGAACCATCAGATTATGTGACAAACGTTATATATTGAGCATTTCAAAACGAGAAAACACTCTCAATACTTTTCTACAAGAACATTTCTCAAATGCCCAAGACCAAGATCAAAAGTTATAAACAACAAATAATAATTAATGAATACATTTTGCCTTTCATGACAGTAAGGTTTACAGAAAGTTCCTAAACGTATCTGCGGTTACCATTCCTTATGTCCTTGAGAAGTCTTCCAAGTACTCCATGTTTATGTCTTCTTGCTAACCAGTAGGTCCACTCTATGAAGCTGAGCTGTTTTTTTAAGGCCTTCTCAGAACGATTCCCCCGCATACGCCAAACTTCCCTCTTGTAAGTCTGCCATGCTCTCTCAATGTTTTGAGTATGTAGTCCTGTTTGTGGATCTACATAATTCTGGCTGTGGTTGACTCTGACATGCTTGTAGCCCTCCTGGGAAAGACTGGCATATGCTCTCCACTCATCACTCACAACTAGACTTTGACATGTTTCTTGATGATGGGAACAAGGGTCTCCTTGTTTCTTTTCTTCACAAGGCGAAGAATGGGGCGTCTGCTTGCAGCTTTGATCTCAAGTATACCAAACACCCACGTTTGCTTTCTTTTCCAGGTGTTACCAAAGCGTCCTCTTGCATACTACCCAAAAAAAAAAAAAAAACAGCATGAACAGTATTACAAAAATAATTATGGATAAATTACATATAACACAATAACTATGCTTACCTAATAAGAAAATCTTAAAAGAGTCAGTTCACCCAAAAAAGAAAATTTGAAGATTCATATTTTGTAAATAAAGTGGTAAATTATGTGGGGGGTTTTGCGGAAACAAAGCACTTGCGTCATTTTATAAAATTGAGGTTAAACCACTGAAGTCACATGGATTAGTTTAATGATTTCTTCATGAATTTTTTGAAGTGGTAGTTGCGTAGCTGTCAATGGAGGGACAGGAATTGAATATTCATTTAATTTTTCTGTTAAGAACACATTCCTGTTTTATTCTACTTAAGCATGAGATAACCCTTCTTTAGGTTAAACAAAATAAATAAAATGTCAGTGAAAGTAAAAATTGCATTTAGATTACTATACCTTGCGTTTGTGGCAAAACTTGCTCTCATCAATGTGAACAAGGACATTAACTCCACCAACTTTCTATCTTTTTTTTTTCCGGTGCTTCTCCAGGCTTTGTACACAAATTCTTCTTTGACATCATGGAAAGTGTTGCTGTGCTCTTTGCAATGCCATCTTGAAGCATGTCTACTTGCCGTAGATGTAAACCCTGAGCAAATCTACAAAGATTAACAAAAAGTATTATTATCATTAAATCAGAACTTTGCATTTTTACACAAAGACACTGTGCGCTTTATCAACCTGCAGGCCACAAAGCATAATTTGTACTTAGTATCCTGAATTCTGAACACTAGTTTCTAAGTATAAAAAACATTTGCATATTAATAGATTCTGTCAAACATACAACTAAACAGTACAACATACTGTAGTGCTGTACAGAAACTGACTAAACTGGAAAGCATCACAGTGAAAACATGTATAATCACCACCATAATCTTCTTTTAGAAGCTTCTGTTAGATGTTTTACAAGACATTCTAAATACTACTTCAAAGTATGGTCCAGATATAGTCAACTTGATGCAATTTTAAAAAGAGTTTGTTTTACAGTTTTTGAGTTACTGTAAGATATCTGGCAAAGTATGCTTTGGTATATTACAGGAAATGCTTTTGCAATAGGATATGCTATAGATTGACCATCATATTTTTTTATGCCACCATAAACTATGAAAACATGCTGTAATTCAATTGTGTTCTATGGACTCAACATAAACCATGCAAATAGTGTAATATGTCAAATACTGTAGTTATGTAATGCATTGCTTACCTATGTATATACTTCATCCATGTGAACAGACTGCAGTGTGATTGTGAGAAAAGTGAGTTTGTCCGAACACTTCTTCTCAACCGTCCACATCTTTTACGTCGACACTCCCTGGAAGTTTCAGGACATAAGACTGTATGATAAGTTGACATGTTTAATATATGTCTTGGAACACACACACACACACACACACACACACACACACACACACACACACACACACACACACACACACACGATAGGTTGGATATATAGCCTAATTAATACAACAAAAGCTTATGTAAAAAAAATGTTGTTTAGTACAAATATGTCGATACAGATGTTGAGCAATATTTGATTTTTTAAAATAAAATAATGTTTTAAAAAAAGACAACAGACTGATTATTGTGCTGATAGTAGTACAATCTATTTACCAGTACTTGAAATCTGTTTTTACTAATTCTAGGTGTTTATTCAAACTGATGTCACTCTTGTCACTCTTACAATGATCTACATTAAATTACAACATAAATACAATGTACATTGTCATAGTTTATTATCAGTGGATCATAAGCAATGACGTTAGTGTGCAGTAGGCTTATTGCCAACTGCTCTGAAACAGTGAGCTATGGGCCGCAACCGCACCATATTTTTTTACTTCGAAATGTGCAGCGCTCACATTTATTAAAAATTGTCTTTTGAAGTTTATAAAATTTTTAAGTCACATTTTTATAACCCCTCTTGAAATAACAACTAACACACTAGGCTAGCATTTAAGATATTTAAGTTTATTTTATGATAAATCATAAAAACAAAGCATTTATTCTTACCAGATGTAATGGTCCTTGGACTGGGAGGCAACCATGTTCATTTTATGGTCGCAGTTCTTGCATTTAATTTTGCGTTTCAACAAGCCAATCTTTTGCAACCATTTAAACTTTAAAGACGATTTTTTGGTTTCATACCTGCAGTATGAAAAAATATGTTTTTAATGTAACCTTGTACCTTTAAATACTTGTCAGTTGTTACGACCGCTAGGGGTCAGCCGCAACAGGAAAAGGAAGAGAGTCACACTACCAGAGAGATGACGAGTAATATGAATTTTATTGACCATAAAGGGTTAGCGTCAGGGGCAGACAAGGCCAAAATAACAAACAAAACAATCTTCTTTTTAGAAACTAAATGACCTTTAACAAAAGAAAGAAAAATGAAAACACAGTTTAACTTACCTAACTCCCTTACACATAAACAAAGTGAAAAATAAATACAAATAAATAGGCGTCAAACCCCCTACATCCCTTAATATGGTAACAATTACAAGAATGCTTACACATTTAAAATTGCAGGTTGACAAGTTAGAATTGGAATCCAAAGACGTAGTCAATCAGGCAATAGTCAGATATAGGAGAAAATCAGAAGTAGGATTACATTCAACAAACACTTACTCAGTTTCACTAAACACTACTAATCTCTCTGGCACGACACTCTTACTCAATTAAATAATGGCGAAACAAACAAAGCTGAAGAGAAACACAATTAAACGGTACGACCGCAAAACACAAAGGCATAAAGCCCAAAGTCAGGGAGGCTCAAAAGCAACCATGGTGTGTCAGAGGCGGTCCTTATATCCAGGTCAGGTGCATAGCTGGTCCAATCACAGTCTTCCACAGATTAACAGAGGTAACGCCCATCTGAAACACAAGGTTCTCTACATACAGAGAGAGAAAGAGAGCAAGACACACCCACACAAGGACAATTGATACAAACACACAAAATATCTCAGAATCCTAACACAGTTCAATAATAGTTTATGCAATTTAATATTATTTATTTGAAATAATTTTAAAAAGCAGTTTCATGTATGTTGTTGTTGCAACTGGTCAACATTGATATGAGATTTAGGAAGTAATCAATGCAATACTTTTTAGAGGGAATAATTAGTTATCTAATTACTGTACACTTTTGAAGATGCAATTAGTAGCCCAATTACTTGCCCAACACTAGGGATAGGTGGTGGTTATTGTAAAAACTGTTGTCCAGCTAACTGTTGATGAACCATGTTAAAACCAAGCTAAAATGTTTATTGCCCTCTGTCTTAAGTTATCGTCTGATAATTGATAACAATAATAGAGACCAAGAAAACATGTTGTGTCTTATGGATATAATTGCATAATGCAAACAACTTTTGACTATGTGCTTACAAGGTTTGGCCACTCTACCCCACTGATATGTATTACTCTTTTTTCATGTCATATTTTGCAGTTAATAGGATGGACAGTCTCAAACCTGTCAAACAACATATTCTCTGGAAAAAGAAGGCTGAGATGCTCCAGTCTCGGGTGAATGAGCTGGAGGAGGAAAATGACTTCCTCAAGAGGCAGCTTGAAGAGAAGTCTGCACAAGAACAAGGTTTGTACAGGTAGAGCAGGTGGCTCTCCAGAACCTCAATGGCTTTAGATTGAATAATGCTACAGAATAACTGTATATTTCAGCTATCTTTGACAATATTGTTGCTGGCCTTTCGGTATTATTTTGTACCTGCTTTAGGTTTTGGCATAAATGTTATATTTAGCACATGCATATATTTAGGTGGACAATGTATAGGATCTCTAAAGCAGATAACCCTCAAGGTGGAATTAAAAATAGAGACAAAGAGTTATGTGTGAAAACTGTTTAAACCGTTAGAAACGAAATGCTGCTGACTTATGTGCACCTGTTAAATTGCAACTAAAAAGGATTTCCTACAGAAGCTACAAAATAGTCTCTTATTTGGGTGACGACATTTAGGAGCTTTAGCTGTTAAGTCATTTGTAAGGACTGAACTGACTTTGCTGCCTTGCCATAGCATATTGGCTTTCCATTTACAGTAGAAGTGGCTCTGACAACATTAGCATTAATTTGGTAGAATTAACTGAAATACTCAAATAGTTACAGTAAAGTTCTACAAAAAGCAGCTTGATTATACAGTGGGTATAGTTTTACATTATAAGTTTATATTACAGGTATGGACTTGGAGATAATGGACACTGGAGGTGGGGAGCCACAGGCCATGACTTTGGACTCCAGCACTGACACTACCACTGATTCCAGCACTGACTCCAGCTCTAGCTCTATCTCTGACTCTTCAGATGAAGAAAAGAAGAAAAAGAAGCGTAAAAAGAAGAATGGCAAGAAGAAAAGCAAAAAAAGAAAGAAGGACAACAAAATGGTGAAGAGGTCAAACGGAAAAGGAGAGTGAGGTATGGACACAATTTAGTTGGGTATGAAGTATTTAGGTGATTATTTTTTATTTTAGTGCTTTATACTTGATTTGTTGCATAGTGCACACTATCCCACAACCCGATCATCATTACTCTTGTTGTCTCTTTTTTTTGAATGACATGAAATCAACATGTCAAAAGCTTAACTGTTCTGTTACAGCCAGTGTCCCAGAATTCTCAATGAATATCAGTGATGATCTGGGGCCGGTTGCATAAACATAGCCATTACGTTAAAACAGTGTCTTAAGTTCTAGTATGACCCACTAGTAGTTAGTCATGGGCGGTCAGTCTTACTTTCCTAATCAAATTAGGCCAATCTACGTTTTTTAAGTAACTGATTTTAAAAAGCTATGAACAGCCTAAAAGAAACTAATTTGATGTATAACTTGTAAGACTAGTCTTAGACGTTTATGCAACCGGCCCCTGTATCTAACTTGTATTTTTACTAGGGCCGGGACTCGATTAAAAAAATAAATCTAATTAATTAGAGGCTTTGTAATTAATTAATCGAAATGAATAGCATTTTAATTGCATATAAATATTTGACCTGAGGACAGTGAGAAGTAATTTTTTTTTCACATGGATCTTTAGTAACCATTATACCATTGAATAATGACTGAATACATAAGCTTAAACAACAAAATATTGTTTATTTTTGTTCAACCAAGTCCAGCAGACCAGTTTTTGCCATTAAGTGTAGCAATAGCATATTTAGAAATATAGTAGCCTACATTTCAGAAATTTAGGTAACGTTAGCCTATAGGTAGGTATACCTTCTGTAAACTGTTTTTTTAAGTAAAACACAATACTTTCAAGTACATTCAGAACATTGGAAACCCTGACTATTCCATCCATGGGGCCAAGCAAAGCGGTCTCGTCAGCTTCTGCGTTCATGTTCACTTCACTGTAGTTTGTTGTTGTCTGAAGTCATGAACGCTAGTTGGTGCTCCAGTATAATCGCTCCGCCGAAACTCATCCAGTGAGAAACGTTCCGCGGTGCAAAAATAAGTGTTATTAAAATGCGTTAAAAAAAATGTATGCGCCATTTTTTGTGTAATTAATTAATCTTAATTAACGCGTTAAAGTCCCGGCCCTATTTTTTACTATAGCTTTCTTACAAAGATTATGTAACGAATGAAGTAAATAAAGACACAACATGTGCTTCTATTATGGTAATCAATAATTCAATATAAAGAATGTTCTCAACAGTATTTACCTCAGTGTTTTTATAGTAATACTCATCAAATAATCTTTAGTGGCACACTGCCCTCACACTACTGACTATTAAATTTTCTAAATCAAAGAATAAGCCACACACCTTTATCCAAGTTGTAGCCTCCCTTTTAAGAGAAAACATGTGGGTAACACTGGCTCATCCTGCGAAGAAACCGCACAAGACACAACACAACAGTCCTTGGTGATTTATTCACATTATTGTTTTTTTTCTTTTCTTTTTTTTTCAGTTGCCTCAATCGCAGATGTGGTGAAAAGATATCAGCGTGTCCTCAAACTTGTGCAAAGAGGCTTCAGGATGACCGCAGCTTTCAAGAAAGCTTGTGTTTCTAGAAATGCTGTGAAAGACACCGCAGCAATTGCAGAGATTTACATGGTAGACAAAAGTGACCTAGAACAGTTCAAGGGTAAATACACACTTTTGCAACTAGCACAACTCTGTCAGAAAAAAATTGTTGGTGAACTGGCAGAAAAGATAATTGAAATGAAAAACAACAAACAGCTCATCCCCTTTTCTGTCAAGAAAGACTGAATGAGTTAAGTAGGTTGTTGTTAACTAATGCAACTTTGTTTGTTTTTGTTTTTGAGGTTGTACTCTTTATAACTTGAGCACCAAGCTAGACCAACTAGGGCAGTGCAGCATTTTTTTTCAAGTATTGAGTGTTTTCTCGTTTTGAAATGCTCAATATATAACGTTTGTCACATAATCTGATGGTTCAGATGTGATCCTGATACCCTAGTAAATAATGGGTTGTATTATTTGGAGTGTTTTTGTATTTAATAAAGGTGCATTTTTTTCTCTGATGTGCTGCCTATGGTGTTTGTTCTATGCAAAACATGTTTTAAATGGTAAATATGTTGCATACAATTAATGGAAACCTGTATGCAATCTGTTGATAGGTTATAGACTTTCTACTGATATCAACTGTTTTTCACTTTAATTAGATAGTCCTAAAATATATCTACTAACGCTTAGTGGAGAATGTCTATTAATAGTCTACTGATCATAAACAATATATTTGTTGACAAGCAACAGATAAGCAACTAATCTTCAGTTGACTATCAACAGATTATCAACAAATGGTATATACAGAAATGTGATGCATTTGACACCCCTTGGGTAGGATATACAGTATCATATACTGACATGACAGTTGACTTTCAACTGACAGATTGATTTTGAGTTGTTGATAGACAGCTTAGAAGATGGTGACTCAATCTACAGAAAGTTAGTTGACAATTGGCTAATAACCTATTGCAAAATAACATTGAAAGTCAACAGGCACTATTTGTAAAATCTGTAGATTAACACTTGAAATGTACCTTATAGTCTATAGCCAGTTAGTTGCACGTATGTTACTTTTCTGTTGAAACAATGTTGTTGAATGTCAACTGATGCACTGTTGACAAGCTACTGAATGGCTACTAATAAGTAGTAGAGTCTCAACGAACGGACTATCAAAATAAAGTGTTACCCTATATGGAAATGTCAGCATGGACAGATTATACTAATTTGCAATGGAAAAATTAAACTGCAAAAACTCGGACATAAGACAAAAACAAAGGAACAATTGCAAGATGAAGAAAAATAATAATAGAACAATAACTGGAGTGTGAGAATCATTTAACTATGCTGCAGTGTAGCAAGAGATTTGTCCCTTTTTGCTTTCCTTACATCCAGTTGTGTTTGGTGTATTTGCATGCGGCAGAATTTAGGCTACTTTGGGGCAATGTTTGATAAACTAATTGGTTGGGTTTATTACACAGACCTTGCAACGTGAGGGGAAACAGGAATTCCAGAGGGGAACAGAATCGACTGCTACACCGGCGCCATTGCGCCATGAAATTTGAAAAGCTATTTTCTGGACTGAAGACTGAGGGTGTTTTTTGCAGATGTGTGTGTTCAATAGAGCTAATGTTATATTTTTGGCCAACCAGTTTGTAAAATATAGCATGACAGTCTAGATTTAAGTAACTATAACACAAGAACAAGCTTTGACTTATTTATTTGCTCTGTGATTAAAGGGCTGTTTAAAGTCTTTTTTTCTCTTGAAGATGTCTACAGCTAAGTCATGAAATTACAGAAAAGGCGATTAAAGCTGCAAACTGTGCATGTATAAGAAGCAAACCACGTCTCTCAAATGCATGTTCAAATGAAATATAGCATATTCTGTAATTTGATATCACAATATCAGACATAAGCTGATTTGTATTTTTTGTTAGTAATTTATTGCACAATTAATTGTGAGCACAGTGCACTTATACTCTAAAATATGCAAAAATGAAACCATTTAAATGCATAAAAACACATTTTATATTCTGGCATTTATTTCTACTGTTGATTTCTGGCCTTTTTCATATTTTTGATCACTGCACGCCTCATCCATGAGTAATGTTGGAGAGCAAGCATTAACAAGTTTTGAGAAGCTGAATGAGCAATAAAACTAAAGTAAGCACCTTTATTAAAATATCTGGAGGTGAGAAATAATACAAAAATTGTCATATTCACCCTGTGTTACTTGATCTAAGTCGCAAATTGCAATCTCAATTCAGTTAAGTAGAAATTAATTGTACTCAGTTGTGTTTAAGGCACTAAAATAGTCCAGTAGGCCTACATTATAGTCAAACACATTTTTTTATATAAAATAATTAAGATATAAAAAAGATTTCTGTGCCACCCCTATAAAAACATCCTGGCTTCGCCACTGTGTTCATCTTCAGGATATTGGTTTATTTGAACTCAGAGGGAGTATCAGCCACATTGAAAAAGTTAACAGTTGAAGTCATTTGTGGATTAATGCTTATTGGAGATGCGAACCGTTTCAAATGATTCAGTTAGATTTGGTGAACCAGTTCAAGAAGATCCGGTTACATCGAGTGATTCGGCTTGAACTGGATATCACTACACTGCAGTGTTTTGAACTCGCTTACAACAGACCCGGAAGAGAAGACAATGCTGAATAAAGTCGTAGTTTTTGCTATTTTTGGACCAAAATGTAATTTCGATGCTTCAAAATATTCTAACTGACCCTCTGATGTCACATGGACTACTTTGATGATGTTTTTCTTACCTTTCTGGACATGGACAGTATACTGTACACACAGCTTCAATGCAGGGACTGAGAGCTCTCGGACTAAATCTAAAATATCTTAAACTGTGTTGCGAAGATGAACGGAGGTCTCACGGGATTGGAACAACATGAGGGTGAGTTATTAAGGACATAATTTTCATTTTTCAATGAACTAAGCCTTTAAAGAGCGATCCTTGATATAATAACCCAAAATCATGTTTATAAGATAAGGAAAATGTTTTAAAAATATTATCAGCAATAAAAACCTTCACATTATTCCACAAACACTGGTTATATTGCAACCTGGCCTCACAGAATTCCGTGAAATGTCCACGGACCCTTAACTCAAAATCCGTGAAACCATCACGGAATTGCCCCAAATTCCGTGATGCGGCCACGGATATACCTCCAACGCAAGTCAATGACACTGACCTTCCGTGGTCCACACACGGATACCCGTTTCAATGACAGAGTACAGAACTCGCTCAACGGACGTGCTTTCTCATTTGGAAACGCAACATTTGAAGTATTAGTTTCTACATTAACCTGACAGTTATTGTAGTTGCATTGTAATGTCATCATAAAAATTCAGTTTGTTTCAGTTAGCCTAACCAAAGTCCCGTGATGGCACCACGGACCTCAACAACCTGATCTCACTCACTGGATGTTGTAATGTTGCTGGATTGTTTAGGAACTTAAAAGCTTTTCGTCGACTCTGTTGCAATGGCATGTAATTAACAACATTTTTTCTCGTCCTGTCATCATAAAATCCAGTTTGATGGCGTTTTACACACATTTTGGCTATAGTCAAAACTAAAATATGTGATAGGAGCACGGAGTGAGTCTGTGCTGAGGTCACGGATAACTCTAACGCAAGTCAATGACACTCATCTTCTGTGGTCCACACACGGATACCCAGTCTCACGGCAGGTCGTGATTTGGTCACGTAATTTAATCTATTTATTCGTGGCAGGGACACGTTTATTTCGTTATTTTCGTGATTGCAGCACGTTTTTTTTAAACTAATGCATTTCAATTGGAGGCATCTTTCGTGCATCAGCACGATATTTTCTGATTTATTTATTTTTTTATTTATTTTTTCCACAGGACAACAGAAGAAACTCACTGAAACTTAAAAAAAAAATCGGAGCTTAACTTACTGTAACAAAACTGAGCAACATACTGTATTGCTGGTGACCAAAACACATATTAAAACTTTTTTTTGCTGTAAAATGCGCAATGGTTCTTTTCTTTTACTTTTTTATTGATTTTTATTTTTTTCATAGGCCTAGATTTTTTTTAAATTACAGAATTCAATATCAAGTCTTTGACACATAACTGTAACACATTTTCACATTTAGAAGCAATATAGTTTAAATAAAAAGAACCAAAAAATAAATAAATAAATAAACTAGCAGAGATAGGCCTACAGATCTTTTTTTTTACTTTAGACTCTAAAGTTAAAAGTTTTTATTAAGGTTATTGTAAAGGCTGCTTAAATATGGAAGTAAAATAATGACTTATGTCTTTGAAACAAAAAAGCATGCTGAATAGCACTAACTGAAAAATAATGCATTGCATTAACAGTACTTGCATTTTAATGCCTTGAATTTCCAGGGCTTGCATTGTTAGGTCCTGAAGTTTTATATAGTTGTTCATTTAAGCTGTGAATATTTCAATTGAAAATATTTCACACACCTTTTCATAATTAAAAAATCAATAATTCATATTCACGTTCCAGAATTCACTTCCAAAATATTAAATCGGTTAAAAAATACGATGTATAATATTCGACAGGCAAATTTCGGTCCATTTTATTTCACTTTCCAAATTCGCTTCCACAAATTCAGTGGTTAAAATTCGGCAGATAATTCGCCCTTTCACATCCGGGAGCTGCAGGAATAGCAGTAGAGCACAGAGGCATGATCTCCAACTGCTGTCAGTCGCTCACCAGCAGGTGGTGCAAGCGGCTGTTAAATAAGGCCAAAGCAACAGGTGGATTAAGTAATACAGTTACAAAAACTGATCTGCAGAAATTAAGCAAGCGCTAGGTAGAAGTTTTGATTATCGGGGCATGTGGAAAAGCTGATTGTGCATATGTTTATTTCAACCTCTTTGCTGTTACCAAGTAAGCAGCATTCAAAGGAGATTATAATGGTGTTTTACCCAACGCTTGAATTACAGAACTAACATTACATCTAAGGAAGACACATATTGCTTTCGGTTGTTTAGTTTGCCTAACTTTGTGTCATGGCTTGTGCGTCGCTGTGCTGTAATACTGGGGATCCCCTCACGTCACACTCCAGGATTCCCCAATGAGAGTAACGCTTCTCAATCAGCTAATACTGCGATATAAGACCTCAGATCTCAGAATACATTTTATTGATGATTATGCAAACTATATACAGGCAAGCAAATGGGGTCAAAAAGAATCCAATGCGCTGCATTTTCTTTATAATTGATATCCATTACCGCTGATCTATAAAGTCGACAGTCATACAAAGATATCAATACCATGATTAGTTTTAACAATATGCAACCAATTTATATTAACATAAAAAAATGAGTTAAAAACAATCTAGGTATATTCTGAAAATTTAAACTGAAGAGATTATTGCTGGCTACCGCACCCAAGGGACCGGTCTGACAATTCCACTGACTGGGTTAAAAGGTCCAATGTGTTTTAATTAAAATTTTAAATAACACTAAATAAATAAATTCTTAATCTTGTATTTCTCATAGTGATTTTCTACAGGTGAGATTTTGCCAATACCTCCCTTCATATATTTACAGTATACAATTATTTACATATTAAAGATCCCTGGAAAGGGTTTTCATGTTCCAACAGTTGTGGTACATTGCTAGATACAAGACTGACTTACTAGGGATGGGCGTTTTCCACAAATATCACATTCGAATATTTGAGCTCACAAAAAAAGAATATTCGAATATTCGTTTATTTAAATTAAGTTTAATGAGTCAGACGTTATTTTTCAGCCACATTTGTTTTCGTCATTTTGAACAAGCTTACACACAATAAGCTTGAACATTACACATTGTGTTTTGTAGCTGAAAACCTTTAACAATGCGTGCAAACGAATAAAAGTACAGGGTAAAGCAGCCTGCAGCAATTATATTGTAGGCTACAGTTAACTTTTAAACTGTCAGCAAATCTTTTTTGCTTTTTTCTATTGTTTTACATGTTCTTGTTAAGAAATACGGGCATGAAAACATGATCGGGGGAAAGTCGGCTCCTTAGTCTGTTAACAATAAGGCCGGCCGCGGAGAAAACGCGCTCTGACGGCACAGACGTTGTCGGGACTCACAAATAACGGTGTGCTAAGCGAATAAGTTTTGTGAAGCGCTTCGTGTTTTCGTTTCACCACTGAATGGGATCCTCATCTGGTGGAATACATGGAATACATGGCTCCAGTAAGAACTGTTCCCACTCGTCTCGGCTGGACTCTCTGTAATCATCGCTGAAGAACTGGCTCAGCCTTTTCCAACGAGTGGGCATTGCATCTTCTTCATCGTGGCGGCTGCATCCGCACCACTCGCATCAAGGAAAATGTTCTGATAATGTTCAAAAAAAGTGTTTTTTTCTTACTTCTCTCATGTTTTCATCGAGAAACCTGAGATGTTTGTGCCGAGGGTCTAGGGCAGACGCGAGAAGAGGAGTTTTCACTGCATTCTCCAAGTTAGCGGTGTTTATTCGTTGCTTGAGAGATGCCGCAACAATGTTCTTGAATTCGGTCACTTTCTGTGATTCTCCACGGCATATTTGAAGTAGAAAACCACAGTTCTTAGGGGGCGTTCACATATCGCGTCTTTTGCAAGCTCAAGTTCGTTATTTCCAATATAGGCGCGCGGTATGCGCGCTCACAATGGAAGCGACGCGGTTGCGATGCGCACGCGGTGCGACGCGCCCATTTTTTCCAGGTGCATCCGCACTGCATCGAGTTAAAAACATCTCAACTTTCAGAATGCCACAAGCGCACCGCAGGTCATGTGACAAGAACTAAACATTCAACTTCATCCTTTCCCGTAAACGTTGAAAGCTCAGCCAAGATGAAGGAACTGCTGATCATAGCTGTATATGGATTGCCATTTTGAAATAAATTTAGTAGCAGAGCTACTGAAAGCGATTTTTTTTGTGCTGCAAATCCATTTATCCTTTGCTGAAATTTCTGCGTCTTCATGGAGAGAGCGCGTCATTGTTGCTTAGCCTCAGGAGCGCTTCTGCCCGAGCACTTTGGAAAAAAGGAGAAAGCGGCTGGCATAGCCTTTTCCACGCGTTATTAGGCGCGATATGTGAATGGCCCCTTATTCATTAATTAATTATTTTTTAAATAAATTATTTTATATATATATAACATGCACTTTTTCTTGTTCCGTAACTTGCGTTCATATCCTCATCTGTCTGTATATAGTTTGCATCATCAGTAAGATGTGAGTTTTGTCTTTTTCACAGTTTTTTTTATTTTATTTTATGTAAAATCATTTTCTAACTGTTTTAAATTAATTTTAAATAAGTACAGTTTTAATAATTTTAAAAGTTTTAAAACTGCTTGTTTTATTCTTGTTATTATTTTTCTTCAATATTATTTTACTTTATTTTATGTAAAGCACTTTGAAGTACCATTGTGTACGTAATGTGCTATATAAATAAACTTGCCTTGCCTTGCCTTGCTGTCACTGTTAGTGCGCTGAGCCACGTAATGTGTTTTCTTTTCTTTAACAGATTTCTGAGGGAAACCGCGTGAAACCTTGAGCTTTCGTTCATATTTTACATCTGCTTAACTGTCTATATAGTTTGCATAATCATCAATAAAATGTATTCTGAGATCTGAGGTCTTATATCGCAGTATTAGCTGATTGAAAAGCGTTACTCGTCATTGGGGAATCCTGGAGTGTGACGTGAGGGGATCCCCAGTATTACAGCACAGCGACGCACAAGCCATGACACAAAGTTAGGCAAACTAAACAACCGAAAGCAATATGTGTCTTCCTTAGATGTAATGTTAGTTCTGTAATTCAAGCGTTGGGTAAAACACCATTATAATCTCCTTTGAATGCTGCTTACTTGGTAACAGCAAAGAGGTTGAAATAAACATATGCACAATCAGCTTTTCCACATGCCCCGATAATCAAAACTTCTACCTAGCGCTTGCTTAATTTCTGCAGATCAATTTTTGTAACTGTATTACTTAATCCACCTGTTGCTTTGGCCTTATTTAACAGCCGCTTGCACCACCTGCTGGTGAGTGACTGACAGCAGTTGGAGATCATGCCTCTGTGCTCTACTGCTATTCCTGCAGCTCCCGGATGTGAAAGGGCGAATTATCTGCCGAATTTTAACCACTGAATTTGTGGAAACGAATTTGGAAAGTGAAATAAAATGGACCGAAATTTGCCTGCCGAATATTATATATCGTATTTTTTAACCGATTTAATATTTTGGAAGTTAATTCTGGAACGTGAATATGAATTATTGATTTTTTAATTATGAAAAAGTGTGTGAAATATTTTTAATTAAAATATTCACAGCTTAAACGAACAACTATATTAAATTTCAGGACCTAAAGATGCAAGCCCTGGAAATACAAGGCATTAAAATGCAAGTACTGTTAATTCAATGCATTATTTTTTCAGATAGTGCTATTCAGCATGCTTTTTTGTTTCAATGACATAAGTCATTATTTTACTTCCATACTTAAAAATGCTGTCGTTGTTGAGCCGCTGATCGCTGTCAGATTCTGTGATATGAATGTCCGCGTTGGATTGTGGCTAATGGGCTTAGAATGAACCCCGCTCGGCCCGTGTTCTGGCTTACTGTAATATTTCACCGGTAATAAGACCGAAATAATATAATTAAAATAAAGAAATGAATGAATACAATGATAACATCTAAATAAATGTTGATAGGTGTAGCGTTATAGTTTCAAAAATATTAATAAACAGCAAATCAACACAGCTTCGAAATAATAACCGAAAAATACCTAAATAATAATAATACATAATTGATATACAGCGTCGCTCCTCCCACCACGCGCATCACGCGCTGTGCGTCAACCCATTCACTCCCAAAGCGTCAACTGAAGCGTGGTCAATCGCCTCTAGCGTCACTGACATGAGATGTTTATCGCTATGAAATCACGTTCAAGAAGTCTCATTCAGCACACATCGCGATACTTGCCATCAGTTTACAAGAGCCGCAGGTTGGGTGAGTTATACAGTCTATGGTGAGTAGTAGTAAATATGCTCTTTTAATGCCTGTTATAAAATGTATTCTGTCTTCTTTATTAATCAGTTGAGCGCCTTATGTTTACTCTCTGTATTACATCGGTCATCCGAGGCTGTCTTTGAGTTTCATTGTGTTTAACTAAATGAACACAGCTGCTAACTGGGGGGATTAAACTCTATCTGTCACGTGACGTGCCATAGACCTGGGATCCGTTTTATATTCATTTCAGGTTCAAAGATGGAAGTTGTATGTGTAGTAAAATCATGGTAACCGATGGCACCTACAAAAGTAGGTAAATCCCAGTAAACAAGACATTTACCATGTTTTTTTTACCGCAGTAACTGTAGTTTTACTATGGTATAGTAATAGCACAATCACCAAAATAACTCTAGTTGTACCACTGTAATGGTAGTGTTTTAATATGCCTTTATATGACATATTTCACAGTAATCACATTTACTGTACCATGCTTGTAATACCTTTTTAATGTAAATTAAAAAAAAAACATTTCCCTTCTTGCAGTTCATTCATATTAGTTTATATCTTAAATATTTTGTTCACAGTTCACTACTAACATTCTGTAAATAATTCTGTTTTATTTTCTTTCCCTTTATTTTTTAGCTGAAAAGACGTAAAGGAAGCAGTCACCCAAGTCGTGTTTGTGGAGAGGTATTCCTTCAGAGATGGAGAAGACAGAAAGCTGCAGAGGCAGGTTGGTCTGTGACTGTGATAGTTTGTCCCTTTTATCAAACATTCCTGCTGTTATCATCTGTACAGCATCTGTTGTTTCTTAAACTGTTGTACGGTCCAAATACCCACACTTGCCATCTTTGCACATTTCCTTTATTTGGCCCAAGTGAGCATGAAGATCACAAGTGTGTGTCGATCTTAACATGACAAAGTTCGTTTCAACTTTGCATTTTAAAATAAACTTCTAAATGTCTTTTCAATAGTCCCTATTAAAGATGACAATTTAATTTGTGGTGCTTCTAATTAACTGATAAAAATAAGTTACAAATGATGTACAAATAAATATACTTTTCTGTGCACCAAGAAAATGTTCAACACTTTGTTTTACTACTAAATTATTCTCAATATCTAATTATTATTATTAATATTTCACATACATTGGAAAGGTTTGCGTGACCTCCTGTGAGATCTCTGCAAAAAGTCTCATGATTAATTCCAAAACATGATGCATGATGGGATACACTAAGCGTTGTATAGCGCTCCGGAGCAGTATTGGAGAGGTTTAGTGTGTGTTAAGTAGAGCCCGACCGATATTGATTTTTGGGGGCCGATGCCGATATTAACTCGAAAAGAGCCGATTTATAAGCCGATATTTTGATTTTTAAAATAAACTGGATATTAGACCCATTTCCTATAAACTGCCCTTACACAACATTCAATAGCAAAATATCTGTTCTATGTATGTGGGCTGTATAAACCATTTTCCAGAAGGGATTATGTTAAAAAAAAGCCTTAGATTACAGTCTCAATGACTAAACAATTGCACATCAAAAGTATATATTTTTTAATGATCAAAAAACAGTCTGGTTTTAAACATTTAACACTTTTACATTCTTCCAGTTGAAGCTGGTTTTAACAGTCTGTGTGTGTGCTGTAAATAAATTATAATACTAAAGTTAAAGTATTTGCAGAAGTAGTCCCACACTTTGCTGCTACAGCATTCACCTTTTTCAGCCATCTGTAGGCAGAAAGAGAGACAGAGAAAGAATAAGCATGTGTATTAATAATATCACCATGTATCATTACTCATGTCATCATTAGAATTATAATAATAATAAACTGGGATCTCCTACATAGGCAAAAATGAGAAATATATATATATATATTTTATTTGTCAAGCAATAGGTATTACCTACTTATATTTAACAATATTATTACATTTTCCTGTTATGTCTGTAAAGCTGCTTTGAAACAATCTGTAAAAAGAAAAAAGAAAGAAAAAAGTGCTTGTTCAGCTCACATTTATTTACACGTCCCCTCTGGTTTAATCATTTCTGACGCAGCTACTGTAGTTACTGTAACTACACTATATTTGCTCTCACAGACACATTCACAACGGACCCGTATCTCCTCTTCTCTTTGTGCAGTCTGAATCAAAACATCGTCATGCGCTGGCGAACATAAAGTTTGCCTACTGTTACCGGAAGATTACGGAATCAATTCGAAGTTGAATGGTTAACGTTAGTGTCATGAACACACCGCTGTCAATTTTGAGAAGAACCACCTTCAAACAAGTTAATAGCAAGCATTTAAGGGACCTGCTAAAAAGGAAGCTATATTAGTGTTAGAATAACATAACAGTTGTTGCTTTTTCGAGGCACGCTATACATAACTTCTAGTCATTGACTACACGCGCCCCCCTGCCACAGTTACGCGGTCATTATGTGGGAAACACTGCAGATATATTTAGAATAAGTTAAAGCTGACGTTATAGTTTGACCTCTTATTAACGTTTGCGTTCTTCCACTGATAAACATGGTATTAGCTTTGTGGCTAATCTAATATAGCAATGCATTAGCGGCTGTAAGTGATGTTACAGAATAGTTAGAAGTGATAATGATAGGACCGTTAGCTAGAACTACCACACCGTTTTTATATACAGTGTATGAACTAAATTATTTCACATGACGAACGACAGACTCACCGTCAAAACAGTACATCTTGGCTTGGCTGATCGCTTTCTTCTGTAGTGGATTTCTGGCGTTGTTGTCAACTGGTGAGTTGCATACCTCCCTCTGGTGGGCAAACTATGCAACACTCATAACATGAGTGAAGCATGAGACTCTGTTTCTCATGTTTCATCGGCCGTTATAAACGCCGATTTAAATGCAATAAGCTCATATCGGCCGATAATAAGGACGCTGCGCTTTGGCATTATTAAGACCGGGGATAGTCTTGTGGATGCACTGTCATGTACACAAATCAGTTGCCCCACACAGTCATAAAGTTTATATTGTTATAAGTTGTATTATAAATAATATTTCCTTTCTTTCTGTCTTACAGGATTGTTTGCAGATAATGCTGTTCTTGTTTTTCAGAAGTTTTTGGGGAACCAACCCTCACACACCTTCCTAAAAACTAAAAGAGCTATTACTGAATCTCAGTGAATCTTGCCATGATCAGCTCTTCCCAGGTACATTTGTTTAAAATATTTTTTAATCAACATTTACTCATCAAATGCTCTGGTCTGAATCTTACTTTAAATTAACTTAATTATATGTTTAATGAGCAATATTAATTGCACACAGAGTAAGTAGAGATTATCTTGTTTCACAGAAGAGAAGGAAGACCAAGGAAATGATTTGCTCAGGATGATGAATGAAGACGGCCATCTTGTGCTCAAACAAACACAAGTCCTCTGGTATGTGTGTGTTAAAGCAATGCTGTGTTATGTGTTACAGGACTTTATGATGATCTCTCACAGGACTGGTCATGTCAGCCGTGATTATTCTTTCCAATGTTTTTATTTTTATTTTATTTTATTTCATTTGATACAGCTATTATAATTATAGCATGTTAGCAAAGTGTGACTGGGACATTTTTAATCTTAAGTTTTTAAAATACACCACCTGTTTTTCTTAAAAGCATACAAGTATCATAAAAGTGGTTTAATTGATATAAACACCAATTGACATTATTTCATTGTTTTGTAAATGTTGTGTTATAAATTGTGGATTGATAGTTGATTGGTTTGAAGCAAGAACATACACTACACAGAATAAAACACATTTGTGAGAGAAGTCAGGAGCTTTGGAGAAAGATTCTAGAGGAAGAAAGACACATTTACTGCAGCAATAGATAAATTCTAGAGTCTCTGAGAACTACACATGCTAATGGAGTCTCATGAGCAAGACCTTTGCCTCTGTAATTTTTTCTTAATTCTTGCATAATGAAATTGTTTATTGCAGTATTTTAACAATTTTACTTTATACAGATGATCTCATCAGCCAAATGAGGGGTTTTGACCAAGTGTGTCACAGTGTCTGGGTTGTGTCCCTGGGTTTCCACTAGATGTCCCCCTTTCTCACGGTGTCTGTCTCCTTATCACTTCCTGTTCCCTTATTTGGTCACCTTCCTCCTTGTTAGTAATTGATTGTTCCCCACCTGTCTCCTGTTCCCTCATTATCCTTCTGTGTATTTATACCCGGTCTGTCTGAGTCTGTGTTAGGGAGTCCTTGTTTAATGTTAAATGTTAATTCATGTCCGTCAATGCCTTGCCTTGCCTTGCCTTGCCTTGCCTTGCCTTGCCTTGCCTTGCCTTGCCTTGCCTTGCCTTGCCTTGCCTTGCCTTGCCTTGCCTTGCCTTGCCTTGCCTTGAATGTTATGTTTGGATTTACCGGTTTTGACCCTGCCTGGACTGTTTAACCCTTTGGATTTGCCCTTTAATAAAATCACATACCTGCACTTGGTTCTCTCTCCCGTGTTCTCTGTAACACCGATCGTGACAAAGTGATGCTCTTGAAAAGGAGTGAAAGAAGAGGATGTGGTAAATTGTCTTCAGAGAAAAAGCTTCTCAAAAGGTCTTAAAGCAGCTTGAAGAGGACTTCCGGTATGGCGCATACGCGGTCGGCAGCATAAGTTTGAAGTTCCCAGACGGTCTTACTCCCCCGAAATAAATACTGGTTATCCAGAGAGGAAAAGTTGTAATTTATAGTATGAGAGGGGGAAACAGGAGAATGACAAAAGGAAAATCGCAACAAAACCCGAAGATGGACGATAAATCCCCGATTGAAAGTGGAGACACGGTCGACGGTGCTAGCAAGCAAACTGACAACGAGGGTATAGACGCTATCCAAGCTAACATTATCGCCGAGATAAAAGCAGTCCGTTTGGACCTGAAAAAAGAATTTATCGAAACAATGGGGCCAATAGAGAAGGAACAGGTGGACTTCAGGGAAGATGTTAGCCAGAAACTAAGTACTATCGTTACGGACTTAAAAGAAATAACTGACAGAGTCGCGGAGACGGAGCAGAGAGTGGCTGACATGGAGGAGCAGGGTGCTGAAAACAGTGAGTTGCTCTCCCACACTTTAGAGCTCCAAGACAAATTACAAGCTCGGCTGACAGACTTGGAGTCGCGTTCACGCAGAAACAACATACGCGTCCATGGGATCCCAGAGGGGGCCGAGGGAGACAATATACAGGAATTCTTAGAGACATTCATTAAAACGGAGCTGTCCCTCCCTGATGTCACCCTCGCTATACAACGCTGTCACCGATCCCTTGGAGCCAAACCACCGCAAGGTGCTAACCCGAGGTCCATGATTGTCTATTTCCTGGAGTATAAAACCAAAGAGCTGGTGCTCCGCAGCGCTTGGGAAAAAAAGTTAATCCAATGCGATGGAAGAAGAGTTTTCTTTGAGCAAGACTACCCAACCGAAATAGTCATGAAAAGAAAGGCTTACTCCACCATCAGAAAGACACTTAAAGAAAAGGGGCTCCGCTTTCAGACTCTTCATCCGGCAAAACTCAGACTTTTTCTTGACACTGGTGCAGTTATTTGGGAAGTCGTGGCCTAATGGTTAGAGAGTCGGACTCCCAATCAAAAGGTTGTGAGTTCGAGTCCCGGGCTGGCAGGAACTGTGGGTGGGGGGAGTGCATGTACAGTTCTCTCTCCACCTTCAAACCCACGACTTAGGTGCCCTTGAGCAAGGCATCGAACCCCCAACTGCTCCCCGGGCGCCGCAGCATAAATGGCTGTCCACTGCTCCGGGTGTGTGCTCACAGTGTGTGTGTGTGTTCACTGCTCTGTGTGTGTGCATTTCGGATGGGTTAAATGCAGAGCACAAATTCTGAGTATGGGTCACCATACTTGGCTGAATGTCACGTCACTTCCGAGGCAACAGCGCATCAGAGGCGATGGATGACTTGAAGAAAAGGGGATTGATGCCGAGCGGAGGGGCCGGGACCCAGGCTGATGACCGTACTACACCTGCAACGAGACGTAAGCAACCTCCCTGGGAAACGGCAGGTGATATATCACGTCGTCATCGGGATGCACGCATGAAACACATTCAGGAGAAACTAAAGGGATTTCGACGCAACGAAGGCACCATGAGTGACTGAGTTATCCTTTTAAAAAGACCGCCCGGTAAGAGTGTAGCCTATCCTATGTCTCTATCGATCCGTATTTCCAGGAAGTAATGAGACCAGGCGAACTTTCCTATTCATGTAAGTCCGTGAAATTGAAACTGACCGCATCTGGGAATTTATGGCTGTTATTTGTTTTTGTTTACTTGTTTTTTCTCTATGTGGACGGCTCTGGTTTTATTTAGTCAGAGATTTTGGTCCACGGTTAGAGGGGCCCCTCCCAGATGTAGGGCTTCCCCTCTAGTTTTGGAAGTAGAACTTGTACTTCAGAGATGGAAGTCATTAATGTTAAGTGTGTGTGTTTGTGTTAAGTTCCTTTTTTTTTTTACAGACAGAAGTTCATTTGTTCAGGCCATCTAGGGATGTTTAAACGTCTTGGTAAACATTTTGACTTTCATATTGACTGAAATACCTTATCAAAAATATAGAATAATCACACTTAATGTAAACGGATTACATAATCCTATTAAAAGAAGTAAAGTAATTGCCAAAATGAAAAGGGAAAAACAAGATATAATTTTTTGGCAAGAAACACATCTCTCGAATATTGAACACGAAAAGTTGCGGAAAATGGGTTTCAAAAATTCATATTACTCCTCTTTCGAAAGAGGAAATGCGAGGGGGGTGGCTGTGCTGATCTCAAATAATGTAAATTTCCAGTTCTCCTCACAAATTTCTGACAAAGAAGGCCGATACTTATTGGTTAAAGGCTTTATCGACCACAAATAAGTTACATTAATGAATGTCTATAGACCACCAGGACATGATAAACAGCTGATCAAGAAAGTTTTTAATATGGTCTCTACGGAAACATCAGGTGTATTGATTTGTGGGGGGGACTGGAACATTCAGCTACAGCCATCCTTGGACTCCTCAAATACAACAAAAAATATAAGACCTGAAGCGCTTTGTGTTAAAAAAATGCTTAAAGAAATTGGAATGATAGACATTTGGAGGGAACTGCACCAATATGATAAACAATTTACTTTTTTTTCTTACCCTCACTCCACACATTCAAGAATTGATTATTTTTTTATGCTAAATTTAGACAGACATAGGATTATAAATTGCGATATAGGGATAAGAGATGTTTCTGACCATGCAGGGGTGTACTTAACTTTACATTTAGATAACAAGCCCAAAGAGACTTTGTGGAGACTTAACACTAGCGTTTTGAATGATCCTCAGTGTCAAAAGTATATAAAGACAGAATTTAAAGATTATATGACCCATAATGACAATGGAGCAGTGTCTCCCAGTACATTATGGGATGCTGCAAAAGCTGTTATTAGAGGTAAACTCATGATGTGGTCTTCCCAGAAGAAAAAGGAAAAAGATAAACAAATTAAAGACCTGAACGAAAACTTAAAATCACTAGAAAATAAACATATGGAGAATAATGACACTAGGGTTCTTAATGACATAATGAAAACTAAACGTACCTTAAACAACCTATATGAAAATCAAGTAGAGAAGAGAGCTAAACTAATTAAACAAAATTTCTATGAAAATGGCCCTAAATCTAAAAAACTACTTGCATGGAGAATACGTAAACAACAGGCTTATAGATTTATACACAAAATAAGGGACCCTAGGACCAATGAGATGTATCATAATTTGGAAGACATAAAGAATGCCTTTGAAACGTACTACACAAAATTATATGCTCAACCTCGAACAACTGAGTCAGCTGTCATATAATCTTTTCTAACTTCTTTAGACTTACCATCTATAGGGACAGAGAAAAACAAAATAATAACTCAAGAAATAACAGACAATGAGATAAACAAGGCAATATCAAGATTAAAAACAAATAAAATGCCAGGTGCAGACGGGTATCCATCAGAATGGTATAAAAACCTTAGAGAATCCATAACACCAATGCTAAAGGATTGTTTTAATTATGTTCTCGGAGGTGGTGAGACCCCATTGTCCTGGAGACAAGCAGTAATCTCAGTGATTCCTAAAGAGGGTAAAAACAAAACAGACTGCGGCTCCTATAGACCTATATCAGTTTTAAACATAGATTATAGATTATATGCGTCAATACTTGCAAAACGACTGGAAAACATAATCCCGAATTTAATAGACACAGACCAGACAGGCTTTGTAAAAAATAGGCAAACCCAGGACAATGTGAGACGGGCTCTCCACCTTATTGACCATATGAGAAACAGCGATATGGAATCCGTAGTTATAAGTCTTGATGGGGACTTATCTAAAACAATATTTCTTGAAAGGGGATGTCGACAGGGCTGCCCCCTTAGTCCCACTCTATTCGCCCTCTTCATAGAGCCTCTGACACAGGCAATTAGAGAAGACGATGATATAACGGGGGTAGTAATAGGAGACACACAACACAAGATATGTGCATATGCGGATGACATACTCGTGACACTTACCAATCCTAATAAAAGTTTGCCTAAATTACTATCTCTTCTTAAAGAATTTGGTTCATATTCCGGCTATAAACTAAACCTGCATAAAACTCAAACGCTTACTTTCAATTACCAACCACAAGAAAATATTTATAAAATCTGTCAATTTAAATGGAAAGGTAATACAATTAAATATTTAGGGGTACAAATACCTAAATAGATCTCAGCCATTTATGACCACAATTACATTCCTATAACAGCTGATATTAAAGCAGACTTAAACCGGTGGTCACTATTATCAATGGATATGTACAACAGAATAGACGCCATAAAGATGAATATACTGCCCAGGTTGCTTTTTCTTTTTCAATCATTACCCGTTGAAGTGCCCCTCAAGCAATTCAGTGATTGGAACAGAACTATCTCATCTTTTATTTGGGGAAAACAAAAACCAAGGATTAAATTTCAAACATTACAACTCCCCAAGGATAAGGGGGACAAGGGAGGTATGGCTCTACCATGCTTGGAAGATTATTATAGAGCGGCGCAGTTACGTTCTCTGGTCTGTTGGTGTGACCCCGTGTGTGATGCAAAATGGAAGGAACTAGAGAAAAATCAAATAAGCATACCTCTTCAATCTATTCTGGGTGAAAAAACTCTCCTGAAAAAACTTCTGAAAAAAATAAATAACTGGATGGCAGTCCCGCTTAAAATTTGGCACAAACTACTTAAAAATAAGGAATTTGAAAGAAATGCACGAATATTACGCTGGGTTAAATATGATACAGAATTCGCACCAGCTGGACTGGATGGTAGATTCAAACACTGGACCAATTCAGGGATCACTTCATACTGTATAATTTCCTCCACTGACGGTTTGCATACTTTCAAAAAACTCATAGATACATACAAATTAGGGAAAGAAGATTTTTTCAGATACCTTCAACTGAGACACCACTTTGATAAGCATATTAAAACTACCGAAGAGAAGGGAAGGGACCTGATAAGAGTATTTGTTGATGCATACAAGGGTAATACTAACATAAAACTGATTTCCAGGTTATATTCATACCTACAGTTAGACAGGGGACTTTCAACAATGTATGTAAAAAAGAGGTGGGAGAAAGAAGCTAACATAGAGATAAGCGAAGAAGACTGGTTGAATATATGTAGGACACAATCTACCACTTCCAGCTCAGGTCTGTGGAGGGGATTCACCTGGAAAAACACGTTAAGATTCTTTATAACTCCTAATATAAAAAAGTCACAGAGTAAAAATTCTGAACATGGTCAGTGTTGGAGAATGTGTGGTAATATGTCTGCTGGTCACTTTCATATCTTTTGGGAATGCCCTATTATTTCTTTGTATTGGATAGAGGTGGTGAAGGCTATAAAGTCAATATTCGGCTCAGAACTCGAATCTAATTTCAGTGTTATATATTTAGGAAACCTACCTACAGGGCTGGGAAAGATAGATAGATATCTGTTACAGATACTTTTAGCGGGTAGCAAGAAAGCAATAACTAGGAAATGGCTAAGTAAAGATTCCCCGACAATTGCTGAATGGATAGAAATAGTTAGGGAAATTTATGTTATGGAACATTTGACTTTTTCTCTAAGACATGCCCGAAAGAAATGTGAAACATATTGGGAAAAATGGATATCTTATCTGAATACAATTTGAGATGTATTGCCTTTATTTATTTATCTTCATTTATTGTTTTCCCTTTTCTCTTTTTTTCTTTTCCTTTTTCATATGATGTTGAGCAATCCTTGTTTCATAGGATGTTGAGCAACTCTGTTAATTGTGATGATTTTGCCAGATGTCCCTTGGTCTGTCTGTCTGTCTGTTATTTGTTTTTGTTTTTTTCTTGTCAAAAAATAAAAAAATAAAGTTTAAAAAAAAAGCAGCTTGAAGAATGGTAAGTGTACAGTACTACAAGATGCATAGTTGCTCACCCTGCTAAAATCACACAGAACATAAGCTGAGCTCTCTGTCCATTAAACAATCTGGATTGTTTGTTTCACTTTGACCAGGTCTGGGATGTTAGGACTGAGAGATCCTCTGGCTGAGAACAAGCTACACCACATCAGTGCTGGATATCAGCCACAAACTGTTTCCTGACACCAGAGAAGAAGATCACGATGGGGAGATGAAACCAGTTTAGATGTGATGATAAGGAATCATTATTTTCTGAAACAGTATCAGATGTCTTATATGTATCACATGATCTGTATCACAGTTGACTGGATGGGATTGTGTGACTTTTAAGGACATTTCATCACTCATCTGTGTGAACTGATTAATATATGAGGTTAATGTCTTTTTGATGATAAATAATTATTTTCCTTGAATCTTATTTGTCTTGATGCTACTTTATCATCTTTATAGTCTATGCTTCAATAAAATGAATAAAATGAATATGATGAATATTGTGTTCTGAAGATTCTTGGTAAACACATCATTTTACTAGGTAGGCTCATGTGTTTATTTTAGACTTGGAAAAACTACTATTATTATATTATATTATATTATATTATATTATTAATTATTGGCATTATTTTTTACTTAAGACATAAAAATATTTGATCGGAGTAATGACATCTGGTACATCAGTACACCAAAAAGTTATTATTGTTTATATTTAGTAACAAATACCAATTGTTTTGTGAGAGAAAGGGAGTTACGAGATTAATTATTTTGCATTACAAGATGGTGCCATGGGCTTTATTGTTACAAACACTTGAGGGATAACTGAGAATGTAGCAGGAATGATCAACGTGGATCTTGTACTGTATTCAAACCAAGAGCATGCACATTACTGATGTCCAGCACATGAGGAGGAAGATACGGGGGTGAGGAGGACATTTTTACACTAATTAGTTTATATATATATTTATATATATATATATATATATATATATATATATATATATATATATATTCTTAGCACTGCATGAATTTGTCCTTGTGTAATAGTGAAGTATCACAGTATAAAATTGTCCTTGACTACTTCTTTACAGTGGGGAATAGATAATGGCAAGTTGTTGCAGGTTCATCCATTATATTTATTGCCATTTACTTCAAAAATCAAATAAATAATCTATTATTTTCATTATTAAATAATTTCTTTCTAATTTTTCCATGTTTCATCAGATGGCCTCACAATGTCCTGTCAAAAGCTGTCCTAGTCATGATGTAAGAATAGAAAACAGAGGACTGTGAAAACTGTCAGATATAAATGTGACTCAGCTCAGTTTGTTGTCCATGATGAGGAGAATACATATATGTAGGTTTTACTGCCCTTCTACCCCCAGGGGCCCAGTAGCACCCCCCGGAAGAGCCCAAAACTGTACATTTCAAATGGCTGTAAATCAGAGTCCAATAAACATATCAAAGAGAAAATGGGCAGAATTATTACTTATGCTATGCTGATAAAATAATGTTTAACTCAATTTTCAGAAATAAATGGAAAGCTGGCATAAAGGCATTTTAAATATTGCTCACTGTAAAATACCACATTTCAGCCTGCCTCTCAAATATATCATAGATGTTTGCACAATGAACATATTTAGATATCCAGTTTTCCTTAAAATAAATAATTTATTTTGTTTCGTTAATAAAAATTTTAAACTACATTACCCACAACCCTCCATCGTTCTATCTATGGAAAGGCAACACTAGGGGGCTGTTTTTTGTAGTTCATTGAAGTTATGCACAGGGTTAGGGATAGGATCTCGCTAAAGATGTCATTTTTTCTCAAGATAGCGACACTTCATTGTTGACTTAATATATTACTAATGTGATGCTAGCAGCAAAACATACTTTTTAACATGATGCGCTGTTTAAAATGGGTTAAAAGATAGTCCAACCACAGACTGTCCTGAAAATTAACAGCCAATGACATCAAAGCTGAGCAGCTGCGTCACACGTCCTTATCCATTTATGACAGATGTCTTTCGTTTTTCAGCTGAAGGGATAGATTCGGTTAACAATAGATAATATTTGCTACTTATTAGATTCTGTTTTATTAACGTCTACACCTTCCTCCGTTGTTCAGCTTGACAAAAATGGGGCAATATTGATGTGCACATGCCCAGCACTCGCAGTTAGCACCCAACAGATAGATCCCTCTCATTAAATATAAAACAGATTTTTTAAGATTTTAATTTTTTTTTTTGACCAAAGAAAAATATATTTACTAATCAAATGATGTGCTTCTAAAATGTACATTTTATATTACATTGTGTTTTAAAGTTATAATTGTTCACATTTGTGTTTCTGTGATTTACCATTTCTCTACCATTTGAAGGATTAAAAACAGAAAGAATAAATGAATGAATGAATGAACAAATAAATACATAAAGCATAATGAACATGCATATTTTGTAAAGATCTTCCATTATTTATTGACATGTCAAACTCATTTAAAGACAGCGTACCCAAATTAAGAATAAAAAGGCAGTTATGTTGTAAACGTTAACTATTTTCAGTATGCAAATGAAAATGCTTTTATTAAAAAACAAAACAGGAAATACAGTATGTCTTTCAGAGAACACTGGAAAAAGCTGACCAAAATGTTATACAACACAATGTAAATGTTTCAAACTCACAAAATAACACCATGAAGACATGCATGTCAAGTGTGCAATATATCATCTATAAAACTCTATCAGCACAGCATCAAATAAACACTGATTGTTTTGAACAATTGAAGAACAATTGATTGTCTGAACAATGGAAGACAGAGAAAGTGTTCAGGAAAACAAACACCTGCTACCTTTGACAATAACATCATGAATTCACTTCATGATTGGAACTAGGGGAAGACTGTGTATGAATATCTCCTTTACTAAAACTCCTGATGAGAACTGATGCTTTTTTTAATGATAAAAGCATTAGGAAGACACCAAGTAAAGTTTACTGTATGCAGCTTGAAAAAGAGAACACAATGCTTTATCAATATGAAAAATACTATTTTTAACTATTCTTTTCATCACTGGTTCTGTAATGTATTCATTATGAGCTTATAATTAAAACAAAGTTACATCTTCTGCAAAAATCAAACCACTGTAAAGTTTAATCACTGATCCAGGGACCATTTCTGTGTGTGTGGGGGATAAAGAGTTAACGAGGTGAGTCCTTGTGCATGATGGAGAACTACAGTGTTATCTGCAAACAATCCTGTGAGACAGAAAGGAAGGAAATATTACATTACATTCAACTTATACATTACACTGGGTTTTGTTTAGAACACAAAAGCAGCCTCTGTAAAGATGCTCTATAACTAAATGTTAAATGCATGCATTATTAAAAGCAAGTAATAAATAGCAAGCTATAGTCATATGAATTATTTTGATAGTGTCAGATGAGACAGTCCTGGGGCTTGTACAATATCATACAAGTGATGTGCGACTGTGTTTAGGGTTCATTTTTAAGACTTTGACCCTGTCCAGATACCCACACTTGCAGTCTTGGCCACTTGAGAGTGTGTGTATGTGACAGTGTGTGCACAAGACTGTCCCCGGTCTTAATAATGCCAAAGCACAGCATCCTTAACACACACTAAACCTCTCCAATACTGCTCCGGAGCACTATAAAACGCTTAGTGTATCCCATCATGCATCATGTTTTGGAATAAATCGTCAGACTTTTTGCCGAGATCTCACAAGAGGTCACGGAAAGCTGTTCAAAGTACAGTATGTGAAATATTGATAATTAGATATTAAAAATCTCTGTAAACACATAAGTGTGTCCCATAAGGCAGTGGCTCACAATCCTGGTCCTGGAGAACCCCAACACTGCACATTTGAGATGTCTCCCTGATCAAACACACCTGATTCAGCTCATCAGCTCATCAGTGAAGACTCCAAGACCTCAAAAATGTGTTTGTCAGATAAGAGAGACACCAAAACCGTGCAGTGCTGGGGTTCTCCAGGACCAGGACTGGGAAACACAGTCATCAGGTCATGAAAACCTAGGCCAAATACAGGAAAGACGTCAAATAATTAATCAAGTGGTCAAGTGCAAAGATGGCAAGTGTGGGTATTTGGACAGTGCAACAGTTTAAGAAACAACAAATGCTGTACAAATGATAACAGCAGGAATGTTTGATAAAAGGTAAAACTATCACAGACTTACTGCTGCAAATGTCTGCCTCCGCAGCTTTCTGACCTCTCCATTTCTGAAGGAATACCTCTCCACAAACACCACTGGGCTGACTGCTTCCTTTATGTCTTTTCAGCTAAAAATAAAAATAAAAATAATAAAAAAGGGGAGAGAAAATAAAATTGAATTATATACAGATTTTTAATAATGATCTGTTAGCAAAATATTTAGATATAAACTGATATGAATGAACTGCAAGATGGAAAAATACATTTTTTGTATTATTTAGTTTTAATTTGTTTTATTTGATTTTTTTTATTTACATTAAAAGGTATTAAAAGCATGGTACAGAACATATGATAACTGTGATATCTGTCATATAAAAGCACATAAAAACACTAACATTACAGAACATAGCTGGTTTGGTGATTATTGTATTGTTGTATTGATTACTAATATACCATAGTAAAACTACAGTTACTGTGGTAAAAACATGGTAAATGTCCCGTTTACTGTGTTTTAACTTCAGATTTCATTTATTACTTTTGTAAGTGTCGTGATAAACATGATTTTACTACAAATACCACATAATTGAACCTGAAATTAACATAAAACGGATCGAAGGTCTATGGCACGTCACGTGACCGATAGAGTTTAATCACACTAATTACCAGCTGTGTTCATTTAGTTAAACGCAATGAAACTCAAAGACAGCCGCGGATGACCGATATAATACAGCGATTAAACATATGGCGCTAATCTGAGTAATAAAGAAGACAGAATACATTTTATAAAAGTTATTAAAAGAGCGTATTTACGACTACTCACCCAAACTGTGGAACTGACAGCAAGTATCGCGATGTGTGCTGAATGAGACTTCTTGAACGAGATTTCATAGCGATAAACATCTCATGTCCTCGCGTCGAAATTCTGACGCCAAAAGTTTCCCACTGAAAGTAATGAAGGTCGTAGGGCGTCGATATTTCGATGCCGAGAGGCACATTTGGCGTCATAAAAGTGACGCTAGGGGCGCTTGACCATGCTTCGGTTTTTGACGCCTTTGGAGTGAGAATGGGTTGAGAATATACACTCACACCTGATATTTACCGGATGCTGTTAAGAGATAGGTTTTGTGTGATATACAAAACTTATCATCACAGACGAAATCATGGTAAAAATTACTTTATAAAATAATCGTAGTTGAAACTTTCTCAGTGATCAGTTTAACTTCATCTGATAGCACAAATTCAACAAGTTGTTATTTTACCAAAGCAAAGACAATGGAAAATTACTGCTTCGCAACACTGTCCGGAGACATTCCCTCTGATATCTAACCTGTTAAAACAATACAGTGCACAATCATAAGGTTAAACAGTAATGAAGCAATGGCAATGACTAGTGATTTAAACCAATCTTCACTGATGCAATATGACCCATTTTGGGTGATGAACAGAATGTGTGCCTTAATACATGTACGATTTTGGGTGATCTGAAATAAAAAGCATTAAATCAGAATGGCTGTGGATTCTGTGGAATCACATCAATGCTGATATGGCATTGTTGGGAAATCTTTTCCGTTTATCAGTTTTAGCTCTATGGCTGAATTTGAACATGCTTAAAAACATGAACACCTTTACTTTTCAAGTGAAGTTACATGAGCAGACCCTTAGGAACACTCTGTAGTCTAACATAATTCAATAAAATAAAATAAAAATGACCCTAATTTTATGCTGATTTATTTTCTACTGCAGGACACAGACCCAGGATTCATTCACAAGGGGAGAAGATGAGAATCTTAACTATCGTTGAAGATGATGTTGCCACTATCCACTCAAACTTATAAAATATAAAAATATAAGGTGCCTCTAGTAAAGCAGATTGGGCCAGGTAATGAGCAAGACTTTTGTCACAGTTTTTACTCTCCTCTTTGGCTTGATTTATGCCCCCCATGTGGACTGTGCTAAAGTATTAAAATACACCAGTTGTAACTGGTTAAGAAAAAAATTAATTTGCTTAGAAAAAAGCGTTTATTTGTCTTGACCTAAAGTGCTCCGTGGGGCTGATTTTTTTGCATAGTCCTTCGAAAGACTGTCCAAGTAGCTGCAATCCATATGGATAATTGTAAGGTTGAGCATTTATTTATTTTAGATTGTACTCTATTTTTGTGCAGTCTTTTTTTAATATAAATCTTGAAGAGTGGAATAGAACTTCATCACCTTATACTGTAATATAGTATAATATATCACCTTATACTGTAATACCTGATGCAAATAGAAAATGTGCTGTTTTGCAGAATGCAGAATATTTGTTAATAAAGTCAGTCTGGTTAGTAATGAGTGAAGCTGGTAATGCTGTTTGTGGAGTTGTTTAATCAGATCTTGAGAGAGATAATGTCTTTTATCTTCAGTTTATCTAAAGCTGTGTCTGAATAAGGTTGTAGTTTGTGTTCTTATTCCTCTTAGAAAGATGATTGAAAGAATGTTTCAGGAACACTAACCTTTAAATAACATTCTTGTAACATTTAAGAAACTGGATATTTTTATGTTCTTGGAATTTTACAAATCAACGTTCGTATAATGTTGAATTTTAAATAAAAATTAAGTTGAAAGAATGTTTGAGGAACATTATACCTTTTTAAAACACATTCCTCTACCGTCATTAAAAGTGGACATTTGTCACGTTCCCAGAACCAACACTGAATATTTGGAGAACGTTCTTATAACAAAAGTCTGTTAGCTGGGGCAAAGCTGAGATGTAGTGTAGGATGATTGATATGTATGACTTACAACAAGCAGATCGAAGAATACAAGTACTTCTGTCAAGTAATCGAAGAAGCTGAAAAAGAGAGAAGAGAATTATTTTATAAATCATAAAAAGGTTCAAATGTATAAATTGTATGATAACATCTGAAAATAAGAACAAATAAGCTATATGAGTTCACATTAAGGATAGTTCACCCATAAATGAAAATTATATCATCTACGGAATAATTATTAATTATTATAATTATTATAATATAATTTTTTCATGGTATACATTCCAAAAGCTAATAAAGGCTCTTGATTTATTAATATATTTATAGCATCTAAAAATCCACAAGAAGAATGCAGCAATGCATCTGATGCGACTTTTTTTATTATTATCATTATTATGAATAGTATTAATAATACTAATAACTTTTATTTGTATTTTAATTATTATTATTTGAGTTTATTTTGTATTAATAGTAGTAGTAGTACTAATATCATTATTATTATTATTAACACTGATTGAAATAAAAATAATTATTGTTATCATGAAAACAATATTAATATTATTACATATTTAAATATTATTAAATGTAGTGGTATTAATAATATGACTGACGAATGGCCGATTTCATTATAAATCTGATCTCATCTTTACAAGACAGGTCTCGCTCTCTTTAGGTGCACGCGCCAGCACGGCCAGCACTCACGCGCTCACGCACTCGCAGCCAAGCCTGTGAGACAACGCGCTTTCCAAAGTAACGTAACAATATTATTATTAACAATTATATAATTTATTTATTTTAAAGTAACGATATAACATCAAAGACATGACTGAAATAAACGTTAACATAATAGACATGCCTGATGAAACAAAAAAAGTTTCTTTCAATCTGAGCGGATTTCCCAAAAGACGTCACACAGACTTAACGGCATTTAATTGTGGTGACAGTAAACTATGGGGAAAGAACCCCGGAAAACCATTGTTTAAGTGAAAAGTAGTGGTAAATTTCCTGGAAAAGACAGTTAATCAATTTTATGACAATTTAAAATGTTTATATGTGAATGCGGCAGTTATTTATCTGGCTACCCTGTAGGCCTACCAATAATATAGTAACGTTATGCTATGATTCGTTTTATTATTTATTTTCTTCAAAGTTTCAAGTATCATTTACTTTTGTAGTGGGCTCGTATGTTTTAAAAGTAATGTAGCCTACCTAAATCGGTTAAGTAAAAAGTACTTTACCTCAGAAAAGCTGGTAATGAAAATGTCCAATGTCTGTTGATGTCCACTATGAAAACCGGGTTCTGCGCGCGGTGGTCACACCTGCTTATATACCCGCCGGCAGGTTTCGCGGGCATGGCACGCGAAGAATATCAATTGTGACAGAAGATTATATATATATATATATATATATATATATATATTTTTTTTTTTTTTTTATTATTTATTTAGTAACTTTAGAAAATAAAAATATTAACTAAATTGGCTAGATTAACGAAATTGATTAACAATTAAAATTAAATTAAATTTATTAAATAATAAATAAAAATGAATCAGTTGTGCAGTCAGTGTTGGGTACCTAAGGGATGGGAAAATATACATAGCATAGAATAATATTCAACAACCCATAGGTGGTGATATATGCGAGTCACATATATATAATGTTTATACTCAACGTGTCAGCCAAGACGTATATCTGCTGTCTTCCCTCGTGGGTGCCATTTACGAATCTCCCGAGACAGGCCCAGATTGGCTAATCGGGAGCACCAGGAGAATTCCTGGTGGACCGGTCTGTTTTTTTGGCCGCAAGGGCCGATGTTGTTATGCCACTGGAGTTGAAATATAGATGCTGTTTGAGGTAGACTTTAAGACCAATCCTCTGTCAGATGATTTGCACTAACAGCAATTCTCTTTCACCATCTGCATTTTGATTTTGCCAAATTAGTTTAGGCGAATGTAAACAACTTATTGATCATGAGCCCAACACACAGCAAGGCAGGAAAACATTCAATCTACCTGAGGTGAGACATATTTCACTATTGTAAGTTAATGCTGTTAAAGTGCCGTTATTATGAAATTTTTGAACAATTTTCATGCAGCTCTAAGTGAATAAAAAACATCCTATATAAAGTTATTGTCTCTCAAAAGAAAGAGTCGACTCTGATTCATTAAAACGAGTCATTTTTAAAATGAATCCCAAGTAGAGTTCTTCATGGAGGACCGAGACCCGAGGACCTGGGACCTGACCCAGGATCTGTGTGGTTTCGGGGCTATATTTAAATGGTCAGCTGGGTCCGGGCCGGGTCCCAATCTATTACTTCGGGTTTGAAATCGAGGAATTGAAAAGAACTGATATCTGTTGATACTCAGTTTAATTTGATATTAGCCTGAACTGTTAAACTACAGTAGCTTTTTTTTTCTTTCTCAAAATTGCAGCTATGGGGCAAAGTGAGCCAAATGTTGTGGGGGAAATTGAGTCTGCATTTTAACTTACCCCATCATAAGGCACTTTAGTTAAGTTAAATCTCTAAATTATAAACTAATGTTTTAATGTGATGTTACTGGTTTAGTTTATCATATATACTGTACATATTTTGTAGTTTATTTAATAGGGACAGTGTACAAGTGACCAACTCCTTCTCTGATAAGAACCAGAAAATGCTTTTCATCACATTATAAACAGATATATCCCTTCATCTGTATAACTAATGGCCAACAAACCCTGTTTAGTCTGTTTTAAGAAAGGCTACAATTTAGTTTTCAACATATTGTTTCAGAAATGCAAACAATTAAACACTGAAATTTAAACCTCATTTGGTTGGTTTTATGTTGTTAAAGTTAACATTATGAAAAAATATATGTAAATATGTTTGTAAAAGTAAATTATTAAATTAGGTTTTATTTTGTTATTTATTTCACATAGGTTTGAATCAGATTTGGTCAGATGGTGCATCTTACCCCCTGACTCGACTCGGGTCACCTTACCCCTAACCCGGGGGAAACTGAGCCATGGAAACACTTTTCTTATAAGAAACCATATTTTTAGAACCCTTTGTCATACATTCTGATCATTTCAACATCATAGGGAAACTTTCATTTGGATAGGATAGATACTTTCATTGTATTTCTGATCTTGCCCCACTGGATCTTTAGTGGAGCGGGAACAGTCCACTTTGAGCTGGGGTGAGGGTGAGGGGTGTTGAGAGGGGTATCTCAGCCGATGATGGCAAAGGGCCCTCAAATGAGGCGTTATGCAGATTGACATCCATGTCTATTTTTAAAGTCAATATAAAATCAAAATGTTCCTTTATTTAATTTCTTAGCTATTCCAAAGATAAAAAGCAACATATATAAAAGGCTTTTTTTACGTTCCAATTAATTCCTGAAAATCAAGATTTGAAAAATCATGTTTTTTTGTTACACATTTTGTGGTATTCTGTATTCTGTTTCACTCAGAAGTCAAAAGAGTTGTGATGCTGGTTCATGTTGACTTTAACAACTGTGAGATGCCAAAAGAGTCACTCCCAAAACATTGACATTTACAGTAAGTCATGTTCAGTCTGAACTGAGACACTGAGAGATTCCAGGATGAAGCTGGAGTTTTCTCACCATCACGACAGATTAAGATCAGATTGCAGTTTCTTGTTCTTCAACAGATCCATCTGTTAAATAAACACAAAACAATCAAGCATTTAATTGAACAGCTATGTATGTTTTTTTTCTCTCTATGTTTATTGTTTTTATGAACTATCTACCATCATCTTTTAACTATATTTAAACAAATTTGACTAGAAAACACCAAACAAAAAAATCATGTCTTTTGTCAGTGAGGAAAAAGTGTATTGTAGGGTAAAAGATAAACAGGAGAAGTGAGACAGATTCAATTGAACTGATTTGTATTACAGAAATTTTCACAATTCATGCTGTTTCAAAGCAACTTTAGTGAGCACCTTACAAACCCAAAGCACGACAAGCTGCACAGTATTAATGATAACTAGATTAAAGCAATAAGCCCCAAGCCCCGCTTCGTGTTATGCCTAAAAATGTCCCTTAGCTGTTATAAATTCACTGTAAACCACGGCTTCATGGGGTTTATTGTTTTTATAAAACAGTTGTGAGAAAGCCCTAACCACGCCCCCTAATGGCACGTAGCATGCGTAGCTCAGTTAGGAGCGGACATTTTGACTTGACAGCAGCAGGTTACAAATCAGGCTGGCTGGACTGTTTATTCTACGGTTGTTTATGTTTTTCTGTGTGTAAATGATTACGGGTGAGTTCATACATATATATATATATATATTGTATTTGTCATTCATATCATTGTTTTGAATGTCGATGTATGCCCATGAATCGAACGCATTTTAAACTGCGTCATAGATGAAAGTGAAACTGAAAGTGATATTGAAAGTGAAATCAAACGCATTTGTATCGGGCATTTATCGTGCTAATAAGTGTATTTCTATTATAATAAAAAGGATAATGTTCACTTCCTAGTTACATTACCCAGTTTGTTCATTATTGTTAGAACTGTCAATTGATGATGTTGCTTAGTTTGTGCTCTTAATATAGAGCATATGCAACGAAAGGGCGATCTGCTTGTCATTGCTTATTTTATTAATATAATCTGCAAATAATGTATGTTAATTAATCTATTACTGAATAACTGAATGTCTGTGTCATATACTGATATATTTACTACTGTTTTCTTTGTATTTCTTCTGTTTATAGACCACATTTGTGTGAAGTAACATATTCAACCAGTCTATGATTAAAAAAGTTAAATTGGGATCCTCTCTCCTGTTTCTCTAAACGGAAACACACACCACCATCTTGGCTGCACTACACATGAACCCACTGAGCGTCTCATATGCTCGTATATGGTCCTTCGAGCCGGAAGTGCATCAAGATGGACCCTGAACCTCCCAATACAACTGAGCCCGTCGTCCAGCCTCGTCCTCCAAGAGAGAGACACCTTCCTGCCCATCTCGCTGATTATGACGTCGAACTCCCACCTAACGTACATCCAGAGCCACCTCCTGCTGATTCGACTTCGCAGAGACCATCTAGACCATCAAGACATGCATCTAGATCCATTTCTTCTGGTACGGTGTCCAGTACTTCATCAAGATCTCATCGCAGTGCACAACACAGATCTCCCAGACATGGACTCTCCGATCTTCAAGCGGCCTTGTTGGAGGAAAGGCTAAAGACTCTGGACTTGGAAGAACTTCAACAGCAGATCGAAGAGGAAGCCATTTTAGATAAGGAGTGTGAGAGACTAGATGCACAGGCTAGAGAAGCACAGTATAGACAGGAACAAGCCACTAAGGCTAGAGAGTTACTAGCTAAGCGGGTAGAAAGCCGCAGACTTCTCAAAAAGGTCCAAAATGAGCTTGAGGTTGCTAAATATGTTTGTGTACTTCTTAAACAGGAATCTCAAGATGTTAATGTCGCTGCTTCACAGTCTAGCTTAGCTGTTGATCCTCTGTCTGAGGTAAGCACTAGACCACAGATAGCTGCTGCTACCACTGATGTTAAATCATCTGCCCAAGTAATGCCTAGTCATTCTACCCCTTGCCATGTTAACTTCGTACCTGTGTCATCAGTAATGCCTTCCCCCATATTACCTGCCGAACACATTACTGTTTCAGTTGCTGAATCCCCATTCAATTCTGTAACCTCAGCTGCCGAGGTAACCCTGCCCAACACAGTTACAAGGTCATCGGCTTCACTAGTTACTGCACCGCCCACCTTAAAGTCTAGGTCAGATTATGCAGCTCCTTTACCCCCTGTAACCTATAGTCATACACCCCCTGTCAGTGTCCTGCCTACAGTTTCATCTACAGTACCTATAACATTAGGGGCTCCCTTACAGGCTCAGTCCTACCATTTCACGAATCCTAGCTCTCACTGGACAACAGTACCCTATCCTGCTCCCCCATCTGACGCCGCTCATAATCGGGCAGTGATGTACCCCTGTCCAGCCCAACCACCTGGTCTGGAAATGTTAGCTGCCTCAGCTTACAGGGTCCCAAAGCCAGCAATTCCATACTTCGATACCAGTCGAGAAAGTGACTTTGCATTATTGAAGATGGCCTTAGACAATGTAATGAATAACCAGCCTCAGTTGAGTGAACATTACAAGTATCAGGTCCTTTTAAGTCACTTAAAACTTCCCAATGCTCTCCAGTTGGCCAAAGCCTATGTGTATGACCCCAGACCATACACAACTGCACTACAAGCACTGCAGGATAAATACGGCCAACCACGTCAACTGGTTCAGTCCGAATTATGTGTCATACTGAATGCACCAGCAGTCAAGTTCGGTGATGCAGAAGCTTTTGACTCCTTTTCCCTATCTATCCAAACACTTGTAGGAATGCTCAGAACTTTGGAAGGCCCAAATGGATACGAGCTGCGCTGTGGCTCTCATGTTGATCGATTGTTAAGCAAGATGCCACCGTCATATCGTGATGGGTTTGTTGAGCAGTGTTTCAGTCGAGGTATTTTGCAAACTGGCACAGACCGCACTTATACTTTACCCAACCTGTCTGCATGGCTGCAGATGAAGTCACAAGCAAAGTGCATTTCCAATAAAGCAGCTACTATGTGTCAGATTGATATGGCTAGACCCATCAAGAAAGATCTGCAAAGGTCAGTACCTTTTCGTTCAAAGGAGAGATCCACATCCATCTTGTACTCAGCTGATGCCAGTTCAGCCTTGCAGGGACCAACGAAATCTCAGACTTCCTCTAAGATTCAGCCCTTCTGCCCATACTGTAATACAAAGGACCACTTCCTTAACATGTGTCCCAAGTTCAAGATAATGACTACAGATCAAATAGTACAGTGGATAACCAATGAGAAGCGCTGTTGGAAATGTGGGCGAACCCATAAGCCAGACAGTTGTACTCTGAAAAGAACCTGCACCAACTGTAAAGAGTTACATCTGACCATCTTGCATGATGCAGCTTTACAGATCCAAAAAAGTGTGCTGCTGGTCAAGATTCCTACCCCTCAGGTCTATTTAGACCGGCCCAACAGATCTCAAAAGGTAATGCTCAAGATAGTCAAGGTCTTACTGCACAACCATAAGAATGTAATGGAAGCATATGCAGTGTTGGACGATGGTTCAGAGCGCAGCATTGTTTTGTCACAGGCTGTAGTTCAGTTGAACCTCCCCACTGAACCTGAAACACTAACACTACGCACAGTCCATCACGATGTAGTTAATTTGCACGGAGCCACTGTTTCCCTCAATGTGTCACCCTTGCACAGACCAGGCAAGAAATACCTGATTCCTCATGCATTCACTGCAGATAACCTTAGACTCTCTGAACATTCCTACCCTGTGTCTGCTCTCCAGCACAAGTACGAGCACCTTAGGTCCTTGCAATTACCCTGGATTGACCGTGCCCAACCTTTATTGCTTATCGGGTCTGACATGCCTCACCTGCTTACTCCTGTCCAGCCAGTGTGTATGGGACCTGCAAATGGACCAATTGCCATCTGTACTAGACTTGGTTGGACCCTTCAAGGTCCCACAGGGCTTAGTCATCCCATCCTTTCCACCCCACAGTGTCTTCACATAACCACAACCACGTCGAATACTGAGTTATTCAAGAATGTGGAACGCCTCTGGCAAATTGATACTCTGCCCTATGTAAATGAGAAAACAGCCACTCGCTCCAAGCAAGACCAGTATGCCCTCTCTCTTCTCCAGTCACATACTACCAAGGTAGAAGTCAGCCGCTTTATGTGATACGCCACTCCCTTGCTCAGGCGGCCCAATGCTGAACTTCTTAGAGCCCCTAAAGAAGCAGTGATGGCAAACCTTCGAAGCACTGAGCGTAAACTTGCTAAAGACCTTAGGCGAGCTGAGTCATACTGTTCTGAAATGAAGAAACTGCAAGAAGCTGGCTATATAGCAGAGATATCAACACAAGAAGCTGAGCAATCCCCTGAGTCGTGGTACATCCCTCACCATATGGTGACACATAACAACAAGGACAGAATAGTTTTCAACTGCTCTTATTCATACCAAAGCCACGCTTTAAATGAGATCCTCCTACCTGGGCCCATTCTTGGGCCGTCGTTACTTGGTGTCTTGCTGAGGTTCCGTGAACATCCTGTAGCTATCAGCGGAGATGTGAAAGGTATGTTCCACCAGGTTCGCCTCTTGCCAAGTGATAAGCCAACTGTACGCTTTCTGTGGAGAAACATGCAGAGAACAGAACAGCCTAAAATCTACAAATGGCAAGTTTTACCATTCGGCACAACATGCAGCCCATGCTGTGCCATATATGCACTCCAGGAAATTGCCCAGAACCATCCGCAAGTGGATCCAACTCTGGTGAAAACGGTCAAAAGTTCTTTTCATGTAGACAACTGTCTCCATAGCCTTCATACTGCTGCAGAAGCTAGAGCATTAGTAGACAACTTACGGAAACTTTTGCTCACCGGCGGATTTTATCTTCGTCAATGGGCCAGCAACCGACCTGAGGTTATTCAGCATCTCCCCTCTGAAGCAAGATCACAGAATAGTGAACTCTGGCTATCACAGAAGAGTACTGACCTCCTGGAAGGTACACTTGGGCTACTGTGGAACTGTCTCACAGACTCGTTCAGCTACAAACCCAGCCAATCCGGATGCCTTGAACCCACTCTATGGAATGTCTACAGCGTTTTAGCATCACAGTATGATCCCCTGGGTTATCTAATTCCATTTACAACCCGAGCCAAAGTGCTGGTCCAAGATTTGTGGAAGAACAATCTAGGGTGGGATGACCCAATCACATCTGACAGCCTGTTAACTAGATGGCAAGACTGGCAGCAAGAGCTCCACCATTCAGATCAGGTTGCAATGCCAAGGTGTTACACTCCGTATGAAGGACAAGTGGAAATCCTCAGTCGGGATTTACATATATTCTGCGATGCATCTGAGAGGGCCTACGGCTCCATGGCCTACATGCGCACAGAAAACAATGAAGGACATGTCCATGTCTCATTTGTGTTAGCTCGTTCACGAGTGGCACCTCGGAAGCAGATGACGATCCCTCATCTGGAACTAAGTGCGGCACTTACCGGAGCGCAGGTGGCTAATGTCCTTCAAACAGAACTAACTGTCAACATCAATCGTATTATTCTCTGGTCTGACTCAGCCACAGTCCTCCAATGGCTTAAATCCGACTCATGCAGATACAAAGTCTTTGTGGGAACACGGGTGGCTGAAATTCAATCACTCACTAATATTGATTCCTGGAGGTACGTTGATTCAGCTAACAACCCTGCTGATGTCATAACCCGAGGCCAAACATTAAAGGAATTAACCCCACCTTGCCGTTGGATTACTGGACCAAATTTCTTGCACCAGTCAGAGTCATGTTGGCCCACTTTGCCAGCAGTTGAAACTGAACCAGAGGCAGAACTGAGAAAGTCAGCAAACTTCCTGCATGTGTGCACAAATCCAGACATTCCCATTCCTGATGTTAACCAATTTAGTACTTGGTCTGAGCTACTAAAATCTACAGTGACATCCCTTTACGGGGCGGCTACCTCTCCCATGCAGTCACCAAATGATTCAGAGAGTTACATATCCGCAGAGAGGCTCCTCCTACAACAGGCTCAGAAAGATTCCTTTCCAGACGAGTTTAAAGCTCTCACTTCTGATAGACCATTACCATCTAACAGTAGATTAGCATCCTTATCACCTGAGTATGATAAATCCAGTGGACTTATCAGGGTTGGAGGGAGGCTGAGACATGCTAAACAAATGGAATTGGATGCTATACATCCCATTGTGCTTGATCCGCAACATCACCTAACCAAGCTTCTGATCAAGGAATATGATTCCTCCCTTTTACATCCTGGGCCAGAAAGAGTATTTGCTGAGCTGAGAAGACGATACTGGATTCTGCGAGGAAGGGAAGCAATCAAGAAGCATCAATTCAGGTGTCTGGACAGCCAGAAATGGCGCGCTAAACCCGTTGTACCCAAAATGGCCGACCTCCCATCCGCACGCCTACGTCTGTACAAACCCCCATTCTATTCCACTGGGATGGATTGTTTTGGTCCATTCACAGTCAAGATTGGTCGACGTACCGAGAAAAGATGGGGAATAGTTTTCAAATGTCTGACCACCCGTTGTCTCCATCTTGATCTATTAGAAAGCTTTAAGACAGATGCATTTCTAATGTCTCTCCGCTGATTCATAGCACGAAGAGGGAAACCATTTGAGCTTCTTTGCGATAATGGAACAAACTTTGTTGGAGGAGACGAGGAGAGGAGAGATGAGAGCAGCTTATGAAGCGATGACGCCTCAACTCAGGGAACAGCTGGCAGAACAACAGATTTCGTTCAGATTTATTCCACCTGGTGCCCCTCATTTCGGGGGAGCATGGGAACGGGAGGTTAAATCAGTAAAGCAGGCCTTAAAGGTAGTACTGAGAGATCAAACATTAACTGAAACTGTACTGCGAACCGTGCTCACCGAAGTTAAAGGCATCCTAAATGCTAAGCCTTTGGGATACGCATCCTCAGACGTGTCCGATTTGGACCCAGTTACGCCCAGCATCCTACTAATGGGTCGTCATGATTCTTCTCTCCCACAAGTGCTCTATGATTCAAGTAATCTTTTGGGTACCAGAAGATGGAAACATAGCCAAGTACTCGCTGACCATTTCTGGTCTAGATTCATCCATTACTACCTTCCGAATCTACAAGAAAGACAGAAATGGCGTAAAGATGGGGGAGAAATTGGTCTAGACCAGGTGGTACTGATAGTGGATTCACAACTTCCACAAGCATGTTGGCCAGTAGGTAAAGTGACCAACATTTTCCCTGGACCGGATGGGCGTATCAGAACAGTTGAAGTGCAGGTACACAATCGCACATATGTAAGACCTGTATCCCGTTTAGTCCCACTCCCTAAATTCTCTGATGATGACCCTATTGAGCCTACTAATTAGCTAGGTTTTCTCACTATTTCAAATGTGCTTACACACATTTGGGGGCGGCTGTGTGAGAAAGCCCTAACCATGCCCCCTAATGGCATGTAGCATGCGTAGCTCAGTTAGGAGCGGACATTTTGACTTGACAGCAGCAGGTTACAAATCAGGCTGGCTGGACTGTTTATTCGACGGTTGTTTATGTTTTTCTGTGTGTAAATGATTACGGGTGAGTTCATACATATATATATATATATATTGTATTTGTCATTCATATCATTGTTTTGAATGTCGATGTTTGCCCATGAATCGAACGCATTTTAAACCGCATCATAGATGAAAGTGAAACTGAAAGTGATATTGAAAGTGAAATCAAACGCATTTGTATCGGACATTTATCGTGCTAATAAGTGTATTACTATTATAATACAAAGGATAATGTTCACTTCCTAGTTACGTCACCCAGTTTGTTCATTATTGTTAGAACTGTCAATTGATGATGTTGCTTAGTTTGTGCTCTTAATATAGAGCATATGCAACGATCGGGCGATCTGCTTGTCATTGCTTATTTTATTAATATAATCTGCAAATAATGTATGTTAATTAATCTATTACTGAATAACTGAATGTCTGTGTCATATACTGATATATTTACTACTGTTTTCTTCGTATTTCTTCTGTTTATAGACCACATTTGTGTGAAGTAACATATTCAACCAGTCTATGATTAAAAAAGTTAAATTGGGATCCTCTCTCCTGTTTCTCTAACCGGAAACACACACCACCATCTTGGCTGCACTACACATGAACCCACTGAGCGTCTCATACGCTCGTATAACAGTTATTCCATAAGGTAAGGTTTCACAGAATAAAACAGAGCAAATAAAGTGTATTGATATAAGTAAGGGATAATAAACGGCTAGCTGTGCATTAAATGATTTGAATGCAGGACATGGAGCCGAAGAACCACCTGATGCACAGCGGATTGTAGAATTGTAGAAGTAATCCATGCCTATACTTATATATGAATAAATCTGAAATTATATCATAGCGAACATGTCTGTTAAGAAGAGAATAACAAGAGAATATTAGATAAATTTATTTGCGTTGAGTTTGTATGGGTTTGGAACAACACGGGAGAATAAATTATGACCATTTTCATTAGTTTGGTGAACTAACCCTTTAAAGAGCAGCCCTCCACGCACATGAAAATGTGTGAAGTATGTGAATGTCATGTCTGTTTAAATCTTTCAGTAAAGTAGCAGCTTTCTGAAAGCTAAATATTTATTCAAACAATATCACATGCCCTCACACTAGTGCTGCCATGATAGCATTCAAGAGTGCTGTGATAGACATGGAAATTAAACAAACACACAAAGTGTGCGATGCAAGGCACAGCGGAAGTGTGTTTGCTAGTTTCAGTCCGGCGCCGTTTGCATTTTCCCATCCAGCACCACGTCGTTTAATTAGCAAATGCATTTGTGCTCATTTGTGCGGCCATGGTCGTGCTTGTGTAAAAAAGAGGTGTGTTCAGGCGCATTGCTGGCGCATTGCTATTTTAAGGAGCTGAAAATAGACTGTGCCATAGTCCAAGTCAAACCTGGTCTAAAGTCTGGCGCAATGTTTTTCCGTTGTTATTTAAAGAGCGTGTTAGTATAGGCGGGTCCACAATGCGCATACATGCTACTTATTAAACACAGGTATGCACAGCAACACAAAAACATGCTAAATATTAAAAAATAAAAGATTGCAATGCATAAGATTTTTTGTAGGCTAATTAAATATGATATAATATAAATGCCTACATGCCATAATGGATGGTTATCGCATGTATCAGAATTAGGCTATCTATGTGCTCGCACACAAGCAGCTCCGTTTCATCTCGGAGACGCATTTTGTCTTTGCGCTTGCCAAATTCCACCGTGTAAATAGCAAATCCATCATGGCACGAGCACAACTGGCTCTTAAAGGGAATGGAAGATGAGATTCTGATCGGTATATATTGCATGTTACGCCCAAAAAACACCCATTACTCATTAAGAGAATAGGGGATAACCTGTTTAGATCATGCGCCGGGGCGCGCCAACCGTTTTTCCATCGTTAAAATAGCAAAAGTGGATTTGGACATGCCCTGAGTGCACTTTACGTTTAGATCGTTAAAATAAGGCCCAAAATTTTTAAATGATAAAACTGACTACTTACGTCTCCTTACTGATGTGAATGCACCTCTATCTGAAAATGAATATATTTGAATTCAATGTTTTATTTTTTCAAATGTTTTTCACTTTTTTCTATGAATGCTGGTCAAAGAAGAGAATGTCCTTTCCTCTAAACTGATGGAACAGTGGTTTTAAAGGAGGACACTGCCCTGGATGATGTAAAAGATGTCACATGCATTCGCTGTGGTGATGGGGCTTCTTCATGACTACATCAGTTATAATAAAGAGATCATGAACATTGACAGTGATGCATGATCTGTATTCATGGACTAGGAAGCAAACTTTAAGTGTATAATTTGTAAAAACTAAAAGTTAAACGCTTGTTCTGTTTACACTCTGTCATTCATACACATGCTCACATTCTTTCACACGTATGTTTCTGATAAATGTCATAATATCAGTGTTAATATTGTGGTTTATTTACTGTCATGCCAGAATAATTGGTAAAGAACTATTAACTTATTGTACAATTATTGTATAATAGTTTTTTTGTATAATATTTTTATAGATAGATAGATAGATAGACCTACCAGTAGGTTGGCTTTCTTTTGATGACTAATTTAGTGTTTAACTGGATATAATGATTATAAAGTAATAAATCAGACAGGTATTTACCTCTCATCCTGCAGCATTTGAAAATCAGCACGACTGTCACGAGCAGATATGGACAAACTGCCAGTACAGAAGTGAGTGTGTGGAGGACAGAGATCTGAGATCCTGAATGAGACACTGAAGAAGAGACACACAAGCACTTTATCAAGCACCATATCTGAAGGAGAACATAAGAAGAAATAAACCAGCTCACAGTTTGATTGACTCTCACCTGTGACTGAGATCCAGCTCTCGGGTGACTCTCCTCTCTCTGGGTGTTTGCAGGAGTAGAAACCCTCGTCTGACTTTGAGACAGTAGAGATGATTATCTCTGTAGTTTGATTCTGGATGAGTGACCCATCTTTATAGAAACCAGCTCTGAGGTTTGGTGAGGTTGTATTTTGATCTAAACAGCGAAGAGTCAGAGTTTCTCCTTGAGTCACAGGATGAACAGGACTCTCCAGAATCACACCAGCTACAGAAACAGAGCAAACATCAACTGATGAAGAGTACGAATATAGTCAGACTGTATCAACAACAACAACAACAATAATAATAATAAATAATAATACTAATGTGTTATTTAAATGTGCCTTTCAAAACACTCAAGAACAAATAAATGACAATCATAAAATACAAGACAGTAATACAGTCAATTGTCATTTAGGAATAAGATTTTGTGGGGGATTGAATTGAGATCACAATCCATCTACAGTATCTATATCCAAAACATATAATGAGGGCTTTGTGAACTGAATAAACACAGAAACACAGACTCACAGTGTACAGTGATATTAACAGGATGACTTTTCTCTCCAGATTCAGACTCGCACCAGTACACTCCAGTGTCTGATGTTCTGGTGTCTCTGATTGTACATGAAGATCCTGTTTGTGATCCCCACAATGATGATGAACAATCTTTCAGCTGCCTGCTGTCTGTGTATCTTCTCACTGTCCATCCAGTAGAGTTACTCTGATCCTCACAGCTCAGAGAGAGAGAGACAGATGTGAAGTGTTGAGTTCTGCTGGGACTGACCATCAGAGAGACTGGAGGAGAAACACCTGAGAAGACAATCACAACTACTATTCAGAAATCAAGTCAAGTTTTATTGATATAACACTTTACACAAATTATTTCAAAGCAGCTTTTCAGAGAAAAAAAAAATATTCAAGTTATAGTATCAGAAAATTCTAATTTATATTTAAACCTTCATAAACAAAATTACACCTTAATATATTTGTCATTATACCATCAGCAGCAAACCAAAGACAACTGTGATAACCAACAAAAACCTCCATAAGATGATACTATTGGAGAAAAAACCCTGAGAGTCAACTCGAGGATCAGTTCTTCTTTGTCTGTACAGTGTGAACCTAGTAGTGTTTATAGTTAACTGAGTTTGCTGTATATTAATTTACTAAGATATTATTAGTAGACAGATAGTAATCAAACTGTAAAATGATTGATAAAGTGTGTATATGGTTCATCCTATAACATGTGTTGATGTGCAACCTGAGTGTCTTGTGTTGTTCGTAAAGTGCCTCCTAGAATCAGTGTGATCAATGACACAAATATTTAAAATACCTTTTATAATGAAAACCCTTTTATAAACAGGTTAGATTATACATTTTATTACACATATTTGATTATGTTCCCTCAAGTACACTTATGTAAGTAACACTGTTGTGCCACAGTAGTTATATTTTAGTTCCCCATCAGGAACTCGAGCTGCGTCCGAAAACGCTATGGGAATGCCCTTTAGCAGCTCTGAATAATATGTTTTTTTTTTATTTTTTTCAAAAATGCATATATTAAACAGTTGAAGTCAATTTGGACAATCATAAAACACCAAAAGGAAAGAAAAAAAAGGAGAGAAAAAAAGAAAATAAAAAAAGAAAATAAAAACATCAAAGAAGAAAATCATGGTACATGAAAGATCTCATCATATTTTTTCAGAAAAGACGTACATTTTCTATTATCAATTGTTCTTAGTGATTTGATTAAATATTTCACTTCACAAAGGAAATCAATTTTATTGGTCTTAGTATCTTTAACAGAGAGATTCGTATCTCACAATTAGCTGATGATACCACTTTATTTTTAAAAGACAAAGAGCAAGTTTCTCCAGTATTAACTACAATTAATGCCTTCTCTAATGCTTCTGGACTCAAACTTAATTTATCCAAGTGTGAAATTATTTGCTTATTTGATAATGTAGAATCTGAAATTGAAAATATACTAGTTAAAAATGATGTGAAATATTTGGGGATTCATATCTAAACTGACAACAAAAAATTTAATTAGTAGACAGTTTTTGAATTTTTCTTCATGTTTATCCAAAGCTCTGAATAATATGTGAAATTAGTGGGCGTGAATGGGCGTGACGTCATAGGTGGATGATGTAGCGACCAGGATGCTATAAAAGCACGTGAGGTGGAACGAGCGTCAGCTTTTTGTAATTCAGCGAAGCTCTGTGTGTGTGTCAGTTGCTATTTGTTTTGTGAGTCTTATTTAGTGTTGTTTGTCCACTGATAAGATCCATTATATCAAACCTCAGTCAAGAGAAGTTTTGGGCTAAAGCACGCAGCGTTCAGGATGTGTGTTTTTCCTGCCCGTGAGATTGGGGTAGGGACACACGCAGTGTGTTGTCTGCTTGAGAGCGAAGCACGGAGAATCGGTTGTCGAGGGAGTTGATGTCCCTCGATGTGAGCATTTGTTACTGCTTCGTTTCACTCTCAGAAGGCTCTCTTTTGAGGAGGATGCATTTTTCGCAGTGCCGGTCCCGCTTTTGCCGAGGCAGAGCAGTGACTGTGCTCGTGGGTTTCGCTTTCGCGCTTCGCTTGTCTTTCTCCAGGAGATTGACACGGAGGGCGTCGACACACCAGACCACACCAGACCACACCAGACCGTGTTTACTCGTTTGGTTGTTTGGCTCCATTTAATAATGAGGAATTAAATGAGGCACTTATCTTACTATGAGAAGTTAGATACACCATTTTTTTTTCTTGATATGAATCTTACCATGCCATACCGTGTATGCTCGTCTGTTGGTTTACCTGCATTTAATTCTGAGGAATTAAAATCAGTATTAATCTGAATATGATAAGTTAGATATTTCACTTCGATATGAATTGTATCCACTGTTTGGAAAGTTACTTTAAAAAAGTAATTAGTTATAGTTACTCACTACTTGTTCCAAAAAGTAAATGAGTTAGTAACTGAATTACTCTATAATAAAAGTAACTCGTTACCAGGGAAAGTAACTATTTGCGTTACTGTAAAAAAAAAAAAAAAAAAAAAAGTTGCTATATGTCAAAGATTTTGTATTTTTTTAGCAGTTTTCCCAAGTCAGTTGAAATAAGTAGAACAGACAGGTGTTCGTACATAACTTTCAATATTTATTGCACGTCAACAGACAGCAAGAGTTTTATCCTGCACTTCAAGTATTATCTTCGTAAGAAAAGTGTTTTTGGCCACTAGCTTTGTAGATGCGTGTGTCACACATTACATGTACACATTAGCCTACATGCACGTTCTTGCCTTTGACTACAATGAATTTGTAGTAGTGCTTATATCTCCACCTTGAAAATGCCAACTTTTCATCGGATTGCTCCTGACTCGCCATTTCTGCTGCCGCTGCGAATCTTTGTGTAGCTGTTGCGTGTGTGTGTGTGTGTGTGTGTGTGTGTGTGTGTTTGGCGCTGCTGGCGCGTGTGCCGGCATGTGTGTAAAAACACTGGCTCTGATTGGCTACCATGAAACACATGACTCTGCCTTAGCCAATCTTAATCGCTTATCTCATTATTAACCCACCTGCTCACTCACTGTGTGAGTCAGGGGTGAGTTCGGATTACATAGTTTATTAAATCAATGAATAGTAACGCACCAAATTTAATGTTCAGTAATGTTAATGGCGTTGTAACGACGGGAAAAGTAATTAGTTAGATTACCCCGTTACTGAAAAAATAACGTCGTTATCTAACGCCGTTCTTTTAAACGCCGTTATTCCAAACACTGATTGTATCACAAGCCAGACCGTGTTTACTCATCTGATTGTTTTATGGCATTTAATTCTGAGGAATATAATGACATTTATCTCACTTTGAGAAGTTAGATATACAGGAGCTCATAGGATATAAAATTTAAGAGCACATGTTTACCTCTCTTCCTGTGAGGAGGTTGAGGCGGTCAGCAGGGGCTGCTGGGTGGAGCAGTCCCAACCTATCGTGTTCCAGCTCCTCTTTCTGGGGGTGTCACTTTTTGTACTCTGCAGAGTCTAGATTCAGAGTGGCGCTTCGAGTGGTTAAAAAGAGAGCAATCGAGTATTCCTAGCAGACAACGTGGGTCTGAGGAGCGTCGTTTTTAATAGAAGACTTCAGCTTTGAGAGTCCTGATGCTGTGGCTCAAGACCTCGAAGGACAGCCCCCTCTGGGGAAGAGCGTTGTACACTGCATTAAACGGTGCCCGTCTCTCCTCAGTGCCCTCAGGAGATTGATCTGTCAACCCTGCCTGTGTTCCAGGGTGCAGCTTTCTCTGGCGATTGCTTCTCTCAATTATTGCCCGGAAACATAGCGGTGCTTAGAGGCTCGAGACCTCCACAGAGGTCTCTTAAGCAGCTAGTTCAGCTCTCCCCTGCTGGTTCGCCGCTTCAGGGCACCGAGCCAACAGCTCTGATTACACCAGAGATCAGTCTAGAGAGACTGGTTCCCTTAATAGACTATTTAGCAGTGTGGAAACTACTGCTAAACATGTCTCAATGGGTCCTGCACACTCTTGTAATGGAACAGAAGTAGACACCCTCTGAGGACGTAGGCCACCGAGGTGGTCCCTCCTCGCGTAGTGGTGTCCGTATCATACAGCCAGTACCGTTCCAAGGAAGGATAAAGGGTTGCATCCTATTTTAGATCTGCGTCTATTAAACAGCTTAGTCAGGGGACTGAAGTTCAGCACGCTTGCACTTAAAGCAGACAATCAAGTCTGAGGAAATGGTGTCACAATCGATCTAGAAAGATGCAATCTCCATCCTTCCCCATTATAGGAAGTTCCTGAAGTTGACTTTTGGGGGCAAAAGCCTACTAATACCGGTTCTTCCTTTGGCCTTGCATTCTCACCCCACACTTTTGATTGTCTGATATTAGCGCAATCAGACTGGATGGCAGTTCGGACTCGAGATGTCGTTCTCGCTCACATGAAAGACCTGGGGTTTAGACTTAATGCCAAGAAAGTTGTGCTTTCTCCAGTACAGAGAACCACTTATTTGGGCATGGTGTGGGATTCGACCATGGTAAAGGCACGGATGTCTCCTGTTCGGATTGAGTCGATCCTCACCGCAGTCACAAGAGTAAGATAAGGCCGGTCACTCACTGTCAAACAGTTCTAGACTGCTTGGTCTGATGGCAGCTGCGTCAAACATAATACCTCTTGGCCTGCTGTACATGAAACCCTACAGTGGTGGCTCAAGACCAAGGGGTTCTCCCTGAGGGGAAACCCGCTTTGCATGCTCAAGGTCACGCGGAGGTCCTATGTGCCTTAGACATGTGGAGGAGATCTTGGTTCTTGTCTCAGGGTACACCCGGTGCTTAGTGCTCCTTGATGCCGCATAATGCTAGCGACAGATGCGTCCCTCACTGGCTGGGGTGCCGTCATGAGTGGCCACCTTGCCCATGGTCTGTGGAGTGGTCACCATCTGACATAGCATATCAACTGCCTGAAGATGCTGGCCATGCTTTAAGCACTACTTTACTTTTTCCTAGACCTGAGTTGTCACAATGTGTTGGTGCACACCGACAACACAGCGGTGGTCTCTTATATCAACAACCAAGGGGTCTGTGCTCACGCAGTTTGTACAAACTAGCGTACCAGATCTTTGTGTGGTCCCAGGGCAAACTCCTCTTGCTGTGAGCAGTTCACATTCCTGGGCATCTGAATATTGGAGCAGACATCCTGTTGAGGCAGGGGCCGAGGCCCGGGGAATGGAAGCTTCACCCCAATGTGGTGAAGCAGATATGGAGAATATTTAGTCAGGTGGATCTGTTTGCGGCTCAGATGACAGCGCACTGTCCATTTTGGTTTTCTCTGACTCATCCGGCTCCACTGGGACTGGATGCCATGGTGCAGACTTGGCTGAGGCTTCATATGTACACTTTTCCCCCGATCGCTCCGCTCCCAAGAGTTCTGCTGAGAGTATGCCGGGACGGGGTCCATCTTCTATTAGTAGCCCCATTCTGGGTGGGCCGAGTATGTTTCTCGGATTTGTCTACTCGACTGCGCTCCATGGGAGATTACCGTCAGGAGGGGTCTCCTCTCACAGGCGGAGGACACAATATTCCATCCTCGCCCAGAGCTATGGAAGTTATGGGAGTGACCCCTGAGGGGGCACATCTCGTAGCTTTTAGTCTCTCAAACGAAGTTTCTGAGATCATCCTCCAATCCAGAACTCCCTCCATGAGGAAACTGTACACCTTGAGGTGGAAACCTTTCACCTCCTGGTGCGAAGTCTGCCAGCTCGACACAGTTATTTGCCCAGTTGGGACAGGTCTGGAGTTCCGTCAGGCCCTTCTCTCTGCAGGGTTGACCCACTCTACCCTGAGGGTCTACATGGTGGCCATAACAGCCTACCGCGCCCCTCTTGGTGGCCATTCAGTGGGCAGACACCCTCTGTTTACATGTTTCCTCTGTGGTGCACTAAGGCTGAGTCCTCCGGTCAGAAGAAGCTTATGCTAAGCGGTTGATCAGGATGCTATCCTAAAACAACTGATTCCTCTGATCTTTAAGTGAGTCAAGGCTCACTTAAACCAAAGTATGGCAGCCTCCAAGGCCTTCTTGTTAGGTGTGTCTATACAGGACATCTGCAACGCAGCTGGACGGTCCATGCCCCTCACATTCATCAGACTTTATGGTTTAGATCTGCGAGCCCCTCACAGCTCTTCTTTCTCTTGCCTTAGCTGTGCTCTTTGTATACACACAAGGCAGGGACTTGCGAGTCTGGCGGCGTGGGCATTCTCATTCCCATAGTGTTTTCGGACAGAGCTCGAGTTCCTGAAGGGGAACGTCCTAGGTTTCTTGTGTAACCATGGTTCCCTGCATCTCAAAGCCATACTTCCGGCATCCCTGCCAGAGTTTGCTTCATTCCTAGAAGCTGACGCTCGTTCCACCTAATGTGCTTTTATAGCTTCCTGGTCGCTACGTCACCCGCCTATGACATCACGCCCATTCAACTGCTCCCCGGGCGCCGCAGCATAAATGGCTGCCCACTGCATCGGGTGTGTGTTCACAGTGTGTGTGTGTGTGTGTTCACTGCTCTGTGTGTGTGCACTTTGGATGGGTTAAATGCAGAGCACGAATTCTGAGTATGGGTCACCATACTTGGCTGAATGTCACGTCAATTTACTTTACTTTACTTTACTTCATGAGACTGATTTCACATATTATTCAGAGCTGGTCACGCTGAAGGGTGTTCCCATAGCGTTTTTCTCTGGTTAGTTTGGTTTATTTAGACCCTGCTAGTAGATGCAGTAACTACACTTGACAGCAGAAGCATCTTTCTCCATTCACACCATTCAAAAGTAGCTGTATACATTATGACAGCCAGGACAATATTTCAAGACACACCAAGCTCTAAAAGATCACGGAAAATGTCCAGAGTGTCACTCATTCTGTGATTCAGTTTGAACTCACCAGTGACCCATATTAACTGTGTGTTGCTGTACCATGTTTAATAGGCTGGTTCTCCTTTCTTTGCTCTGCACATATAAACTCCTGTGTGTTTTAGAGCAGCAGAACTGACAGTGTATTTTCCTCCAGCTCCTCTGCTGCTGTCTAAGAGAGGCCCATAATGATATCTGTAGTCTGTATAAAGTGAAAAAGTGCAGTTATCTTAAGAAATGAACAGACATTTTTACATGAGTCTCATAAATGACCTTTGTTGGTATAATCAGAGTATTTATATTGATTAAATATTTTTAATCTCTGGTTTCATAAAAAATAAAATAGTTTATTCAGATGTTGCTACATGAAGCACGTTATATCTTACCTGATGAGAAAGTTCCAGTGAACCAGCTGAATGTCCAGCCTGTAGAGGAGCCGTTAACCTCACAGATCAGAGTCACTGGATCTCCTTCAGTCAACCACATCTGAGGAGAAACACTTAATACTGTTCTGGGATCTGAAGGTGAGAAATCACTCATTAATAACATGTTATACTTGTGTGTGTAGGCTATGTGAAGAGATGATCAAACTCGCCTGATACTGTCAGTGTAACTTCATCACTGCGGTGTGATGTCCGTGATCCTCCTCTCTCTGATCCTTTACAGGAGTATTTACCTGCATCAGACTCAGTAACAGAACTGAATATGAGTTCCTGTAGTTCACTGGAAACATAGTCTGAACCGTCTTTATACCAGCCGTACTGCCAGCGAGTGACTCCTTCAGCATTTATGTTACATCTGAGAGTGACTGTCTCTCCTCTGAACACATGTTGAGCAGGTTTGATGGTCACTGTGGGTTTTGGTGTTTCTGTAAAGTGACAACCATTCACAATAAAAATAATGTGCTGTTTTTAGTGTATAAACACAGTTACTTGACTGTAAAACACACATGCTAAATCAGATGAGACTGAAGTGTTGCTCTCTATAGCTGTTAAAGTCACTTATAAAAGATCTGTCAATACACAATCATTGAGAATTTGGAAACTGCTGTTTTTGATAAACTGATGTTTCTTGTCACACCTCAGAATTGTCACATGAATAATTCAACTTATTAAAAGGGTGCATTTATAGTCATAGAAAAATGTGAGTTATTTCTCAAATTTCAGTTGGTTTATAACAGTTCATGGGCGCCGTATGGGGGAAAAAGTTAGGACAATTCCAAGGGCCCCTGACTGACAGGGGGCCCAACAAATAGGTAAAAACTAATTAAAAATTGTGATTATATTATACACTATATAAACCATCATCATTAAGTATATTTCAAATAATAATAAAATGATGATGTCTTTGATTTTACTTATTTTGGCAATAAAAGTTAAATATCACCATTGACCAAAAAATAAAACATCCATATTGACTGACCACCCCCCTGTATCTGCATGAAATGGTTTGGTCCTGCCTGATGGCACTGTTAGGCCTGTTTAGTTAGGCCTAGTTGCAGACAGTCAATCAATGCATGGCATGCTAGCAGTGTTAATTTCGTTAACGAAGACAACGACGAAAAATATTCGTTAACGAACATTTTTTATGTGACTAAGATGAGATGTTGATGAGCTAAAAAATGATGACGAAATTATGACGAAATTTATGCAGCGTTTTCGTTAACTAGATGAGACTGGACTAGACTAGAAGAGGTGACCAAACGTCCCGTTTTTCCCGGGAGTCACAGTTTGTTGTCAACTAACTTAAAGTTAGTGAAGGCAGGGCTCTCTCTCTCGCGTGTGCACTCCACTTCCTCAGTTCTCATATACAGCGCGTGATCAGTTCTCCATTGTCACTGTTGTTGTATACAGCGCTCAAATACACACACAACAGTCCAAATGTTTATCGTGTAGAGTATCTCACGTAAATACAGTAGGTTATGGATTAAGTGAACGTGAACAGGTGTGTGAAAACTGAATGTGTGTCAGTATTTAATGCATGCCTTCCGTCTTAAAAAGACAGCACTCCAAATTAAATACCTATGTCATTAATTTTAACTATCTGTTAAATGGATAGTTCACCCAAAAATGAAAATTGTTATAATTTATTCAAGATTTTCCAAATGTATTCCTTGATTCAAAATTCTCATAAGCTTAATTGATTTGGTCTAAAGAGAGAAGAATTAATGGTTATTAATTTGAAAACTACATATAAATTAACTGTGTTAATGACTTAGCATCATTCAAGGGACTCCTGGGAGGCATAAGTGCCTTTCACAATGTTACAACTTGATGAACCAATGAAACGATTTTGGAAACATTATTTTAAGATAAAAAACGTTACATACTGTAGTGTTGCGTTAAGGACATTTTTATGGTGGCTTTTAATCTTGCATCAAAAAGTGAACTGCATACTGTATGCAGACATGCATTTACAAATCACCAGCAGTAAATATTGTGCTAGTACTAGTATTGAACTACAAGCAGCAAGACAGTTGCAAGCCTTTGATTAGAGTTATGTAATGCTTTTGATGGGACAGTTAGGTCCTAGAGATGTGGTGACAACATGGGGCCCAAAATTCCTGGCAGCGCCCCTGTAACAGTTACTGTACAATCACTCATAAGTGATGAAAAATATTAATAAAATGGACTCACCTTCAGTTTGTGCAGAGTAGATGTTTGAAATCGTCACTAAAACACAAAGAGAAAAACTCATTACAATCTGAACATTCAGCTGATTATTATAATGATGAACGAATATTAAGATATTGTGTGGGGACTGTATATGTGTCTAGATAAACATGAAAACATCTGACTGGTATTTTATAGATTTGATCACAGCAGAGAACTGTTTCAGGATCTTCAAGACAACAGTCTGATCACGAGCAGAAGAATAAAGACAAACTCTTACTAACTGTGTACTAGTGAATATTACAACAACAGTGACAATAACTGCAAAACAAACCAACAGAACTGATTCAACAGCATTACACATCACAAAACTGAACGAGTGAACAAACACTGATCTACAACACAACAGAGTGCATTTATCTTTCACAAACAGCACTAACTACACACTTCCTCTCTCAAACTCATCCTTCACTCATATATCATGGACTAGAGCTGGATCTGAAACTCTGAGAGCAGCAAGAAAAGACATACATCTAGGAACACTAACACACTTGATCATTTACATAATATAATAGCAATTCCACTGAAATACATTTACAGAAAATAATACTCACAGAGCACAAGAGGAAGTTGACTGAGCTCCATTCTGACTGAATGATGACAGACGGTTAAAGACACAGATGTGTTAAAGACTCAAGACTTCCTGAAACCTGCGCTTAAATCTTTAGAAACATCACAACAGATTAAAGACATACAAATGTACCGCACGTGTTACAGAAGATCTTTAGATAATGTTGAACATGTTTTCACAAAATGTCACACTGAATATCATAACATAAGTTTTCTACATAAATGTTGTCATGATCCATTCAGTATTAAATTTAACAGGATTTATTTGCTCTTATGAAAAGCCATATTCTGATGTGTTCAATGAAAAACAGAAATGAAGCAATATTTTTATGGCTCTTTATTGTAAAGGTGTTATTAGCTGTAGTTATAATGATATATTTACATGGCAATAAAGTGAACAGCTGCTGATCTTCTCTCAATGCTTCATTGTTGAAGCTGAAAGAGAACAAACCAAACCATAATTATGATCTCACATCTATATATTTCTATTCTATCAAGCCTGACACTGTTGGTGCTAAGTCTAACTCTGATATATTTATACCTGTGAATTGAAAAAAAAAATATTATTATAATTTAAGTTTATCTTATTGAATCAACCTTCTTAATTTGAAAAGGAAGAAATGCAGTCTTCACTGGTCACTGTATGTTTCACACTTTTGACTGAGTAGTGACACAGTCTGTAAAAACTGAAGCAGATCTGAAGAAAAGCAACAATTATTAGATTTTTTCTTATAAATATTTTAGAAAGAAATAGCCAACATCAGACATGCATCAATATTTACCTGAGAGAATGATGTAAAAGAGGAAGTACAAGAGAAAAAATAAACAGCTTTCATTACTAAGAATTTCTAGTTAATAGTGCCGTGATACCAAATAAAGCACATGCAGTGTGAAGAGAAGATCATATCAGTGGTCTTCAGATCTTGTTTGGTCAGTGTTTCTTGCAGAATGAGAAATGTTATTTACAATAAAAACATACAAGTTTTAATTCCTTGGGGAGTTTTGTAAATTTCTGTTCTAATCACAGTTTTCTCAGTTGCTGAAACACAAAAAATCACTGTTATCAACATAACAGTTTCTAAAATATTTTTCTGAACTATTAACACCATTCTTGTTTCACAACTCTGTTCAGCATTTAACCCCGTGTTCCTGTTCTGTAGCGTTCACAAACCATCAATGTCACCAAAACCAGCGGTTCTCACCACTAGTATGCTGCATTCAAGTAAAAAAAAAGTCACATACTAAGTTTAATAATTTATGTAGATTACAGTAGCAATTTTTTCCAAAATTCAAAATACTTAATAATTGACATGTACAACCTGATTCACTGCCGCAAGATCATGGTTCATTTGTTTTTACTGTGACACTGAAAGACTGTTTAAGAAAGTAACTCCAGAATATTTTAAAAGGCACTGTTTTTTTATTTAAAAAAAATGAAACACGAACAGTTCAAAATAAGAAAAACCAACATCTGCTACAAATCAAAATACAAGTCAGAAGACTTACATTAAGAAATGAGGAATATACATGTTTATAAATTACATTGTGGATTCAATTGGATTCTAAATTACATTGTTATACTGAGACTTATATTAGGACTGAACTGTTTTATGATAGCGGTGTGTGATAGGTTATGTGTTGCTATGCTAATGACACACAGGTCTACTTTTAACATCAAGCAGCTGATCCCACAGTAACTACACAAATCTCTGACTGCCTGATGGACATTTATACATGAAAAACCATCATCTACAACTCAATCTAGTGAAGACAGAGTTTCTCATCTTTCCTGCCCCTCCAACAATACAGAACAACTTCACCATCCAGCTAAAATCATTCCAACCAGATCAAATGAGGCATTATACAGATTGACATCCATGTCTATTTTTAAAGTTAAAATAAAATCAAAAAGTAACATATTTAATTTATTAGCTATTCTAAAGGATAAATTAATTAAAAAAACAAAAACAAATTACAATCCAACTAATTCCTGAATGATAAAATCAAGTTCTTCTCTGCACATTTTCTCATTGAAAATTCTGTTTCACTGTTTCATCATGGGGTTTATTGTTTTTATAAAACAGTTATTCCATAAGGTAAGGTTTCACAGAATAAAACAGAGCAAATAAAGTGTATTGATATAAGTAAGGGATAATAAATAGGGCTAGCTGTGCATTAAATGATTTGAATGCAGGACGTGGAGGTGAAGAACCACCTGACGCACAGTGGATTATAGAATTGTAGAAGTAATCAGGGGCATGTCTAGAGCATTTTCAGTGGGGGGGCCATGCTGGGGCACTGCCTCCAAATGGGGTGGCCGACAGTGACCAAAAATAAAAAAAATAAAAAAAAAATAAAAACAGCTTAATTCTACAGTATATTATGTAAATCCTATTGATTTCATAAAAACATTGATCTGAGAAAACCATACAAACATATTAAACCATACATAAAGGTTACCTACCAGCTCTTTGTTTGGTATCTTGTGATGTGTCGTTCTTGAACGAATCTTTTATGTGACTAGGGAAGAACGAGTCGTCTCTATGACGGTGACATCAGTTTTTATTTTATTTTTTTACAGTGGATTCTAATCTTCAAAAATGACCTTGTTGTATGGTTTATGTCTTTTGAGTTCACCCTTCAGATTAGACTATAGAACTGAAGTGTTACTTGTTTAGGATTCAAAATGTTATTTGCTTTTAATTTATGTCATTATGTCCTTTTTGAGCAAGCATCTTATACATATATTAGACCAAAATGTCAAGTTTGCCTAGGAAAAGCAATTATTATACCAGCAAACTCAAAATTGGATTAAAAATTAAACTAGGCTATAAATACTTGGAATATTATATTATTATATAGCCTAGTGTTTATTTACTGATAGACAGTCAAAAAAATACAAATCAAGATTTTATTTATTTATAAAATAATAACACCACAGATCCTCAAGAAACAGTAACAAAAACACAGTGACAGAAATGTCAGAAATAGCGCATGGATCTGTCACGTGATTAAGGAACGATTTGAACCCGAAGACTAGAGGTGAGTTAATCACAGACTGAAGACCCAGGTAAAGAATTAATTAATATTTTCTGTATCTTTATAGCATTTTAGTTTTGTATTGTTTGTAGTGTGATCAACATTTGCGTAAGTACTAGTTGGGTAAGTAACACGTAACATTTTAATTACATTTTGCTAAAATGAACGAAATTTTTCTGAACGCGACTCAAATTCCGAGTCGGTATAATGATCTGAACTTCCCATCACTAGTGTCTCGACTTCCCACACTTGATAAAGTAAAAGTCCAAGTCCGCGACTAGCGTTGTTTCTCTGACTTCTTTGAATCGCTAACTTCAGTAGAGTCTATAAAATGATTGGCCATAAAATCCAACCAATCACAAGACATTTTATAGGGGGGGCACCTGGAGTGGCCAATCAAATTTCAGGGGGGCCGGTGTCTCCCCTGGCCACCACATAGACCCGCCCCTGGAAGTAATCCATGCCTATACTTATATATGAATAAATCTGAAATTATATCATAGCGAACATGTCTGTTCAGAAGAGAATAACAAGAGAATATAAGATCAATTTATTTGTGTTGAGTTTGTATGGGTTTTGAACAACACAGGGGAGAATAAATTATGACCATTTTCATTAGTTTGTTGAACTAACCCTTTAAAGAGCAGCCCTCCACGCACATGAAAATGTGTGAGGTCTGTTTTAATCTTTCAGTAGAGTAACAGCTTTCTGAAAGCAATATAATTATTTAAACAATATTACATGCCCTCACACTAGTGCTGCCATGATAACATTCAAGAGTGCTGTGATAGACAGGGACATTAAACAAACACACTGTGACGAGTGGGGCGGGGCTGAGAGCCGTGGGAATGGCGCGAGGCCGGTGGAGTGATTGGAAATGAGCGACACCTGCTCGACCCACCGGTCTCGAGTCCCACGGAGGAGATGGAAGGATATAAAAGAGGAATTTAGTTGTGTTTCATATGAATATTGGTGCGCGGCAGTCGTCCGTGAGTCAGCAAGTGTGCCGCCATGGACGCTCGAGGCGGTGGGCTGGAGTGAGTTGCCGGGTACAGACGAGCTTGCTGCCGGCCGCCCGTAATGTGGAGGGGCGGCTGCCGTCCGTGAGGGAGCGGAGGAGTCCTTTCCCCTAAACTGATGCACCAGTGGTTTTAAAGGAGTACACTGCCCTGGATGATGTAGAAGATGTCACATACTGTGCTGATGGGGCTTCTTCATGACTACATCAATTGTAATAAAGAGATCATGAAAATTGACAGTGATGCATGATCTGTATTCATGGACTAGGAAACAAACTGTTTACACTCTGTCATTCATACACATGCTCACATTCTTTCACACATATGTTCCTGATAAATGTTATAATATCAGTGTTAATATTGTGGTTTATTTACTGTCATGCCAGAATAATTTGTAAAGAACTATTAACGAATTGTAAAACCATTGTAGAATAGTTTTTGTATAATATGTTTATACGATATATAACATTTACCAGAAAAGTCAAATTTGATCTTAAAAGTTATATTCAACAAATGTTAAATGCCATACTTCTTTGCATGTCTTCTTGCATGTTACTTCTGAATGTTTTCTTGTTTTGAATAAATATTTACCTTTTGATATTCATTCTGTGTGTGCAAAAGGGATTTTAAAATGAACAAGATTTGTGGGTTTAATAGTGGTGGATTTAAACCCCTAGGATTTAATGTCTAGCTTGATTTGGGTTCATGTTAGCTTAGCAGTATAGTAACTTTAAACCATAAAACATCCAAACATCCAACATCCAAATTGGGTTGGTTTTAACCCGCCAGTTTTTAAGTGTGTTTCTTAATGGATTTTGAACTCCACATTTCCATTGATTGTGAAATTAAACATGGAAAAGGGTAGGTTTATTTTAGGTTTAGGCGTGGAGGATGATGGCTCTTTGCTTGTTGAGGCTCGAGATGTATGACGTAAAAAATCACTGATTTAACCTAGCTAAGTAAATCGGAAATGTTTACTGTAACTGTCTCACTCTGTATTACTATTCAACTGTCACTGTGTGTTAATATGGTTACCAATGTTTATAGGAAGTGCATTAATATAGAACATGAATAAACTGTTCTGAACTACCTGTGTAGTTAAATTAATTTAATCAACACCTGCCAGCCAATCAGAATCGAGTATTCAGACAGACCATGGCATAAATAAAAAGTGAAAAAGACAACACACAGAAGTAAAAAACTGTGTATGTTTGTAGAGTACAGCTTCGAACATGGCTCAACCAATCAAAATCAAGGACTGGAACGATCCGTTTTACAAAAAAAAAAAAAATGTTAATCAAGACAAACTTCAGGCTTAAGGAAGCCTAGCCTGAAAGTTTAAAGCAGCTGTAAAAGCTTGAAAAATTTTAATTAATAAAAATAAATAATGAGAACATGAACTGGATGACGTCATGCACTAATTAGCATATTTATGACGTAAGCTCATTGTATTGTATTGCCTCCCTATGCTCACATACTGCAATTTAATTTAGCCATTTAATTTAATTCTCAATAAAACTGTTTTATTACTATATTTTAATGTTCCTGTTGTCAGACAATGGAAGGAATATTATAATGACTGAAACGCGGTCCATTAAGACTACACCAGCTCTCAAACATTAATCTGCACTAATGAAATCAAATACACATACGATAAAGTCAGTGGTTGTGCTGTGACTGATGTCAGCTATACTTGCTTGTAAAATAGAGTTAGAAGCAACAGAATATCTTTTTTTTTTTTTTTACCTGAAAGTGGGGCTCCTCTCTGCACTCGCTGAACACAGCAGATGCAGACAGAGACAATGAGAGAGGCTCACGCTGGGAAAGAGAGACCTCGCGCTCGTGTGGCAGCACCAGAGAGTCTCAGAGACTAAAAAATGGTTGTCCAAAAAGTTGCTAGATTTGTCTCTAGTTGCTTTTTGGAGAAAATAAAGTCGCTAAATCTAGCGACAAAGTGGCCAAGTTGGCAACTCCACTGCCCAGCGGACCAGCTTCAACCATCTCGCAAGTGTTGATAGACTATTACTCGTGAGGTGTGACCAATCAGATCAAGTCTGCATAGTGATGAATACAGAGAGGCTGCGCGGCAGAGCCAGCCAAAGTAGCGCATTTTAAAATAAAATGTACTTTTTTTAGTGCACAGAAACCAGCATTAAACAGAAGACAACTACAAAAAAATTGTGCTGCATTTGCCAAGGCCCACAGCTTGCAGAAAGGATGGACTGTGTAAAAGTTGCAGAAGGTTGATTTTTCAGATGAAATATCTATTGAACTGCATCCCAATAATTGCAAATACTGCAGAAGACCTATTGGAACCCACATGGACCCAAGATTCACACAGAAAACAGTCAAGTTCGGTTGAGGAAAAATCATGGTTTTGGATTACATTAAGTATGGGGCGTGTGAAAGATCTGCAGAGTGGATGGCAACATCAACAGCCTGAGGTATCAAGACATTCTTGCTGCCCATTACATCCCAAACCACAAGAGAGGGCAAATTCCTCAGCAGGATTGCACTCCTTCTCATACTTCAGCCTCGTAATCAAAGTTCCTGAAAGCAAAGAAGGTCAAGGTGCTCCAGGATTAGCCAGCCCAGTCACCAGACATGAACATTATTGAGCATGTCTCGGGTAAGATGAAGGAGGAGGCATTGAAGATGAAACCAAAGAATCTTGATGAACTCTGGGAGTCCTGCAAGAATGCTGTCTTTGCCATTTCAGATGACTTTATTAATAAATTATTTAAGTCATTGCTGACACGTATGGATGCAGTCCTCCAAACTCATGGGAGTCATTCACAATATTAATACTTTTTCTACTGCACCATGACTTTATGCTCAGTACTGTACATTTTTTCTGTTAAGTGACAAGACTTTTGTCTAAGAAAAGTCTGACCTTTCTGTCCTAATTAAATAATTAAAAATCAAGGCATGATAAGATTTTATATTGGTAAAATAAGCGTAATCTAGAGGCCTTTGCCTTTCATATAAGCCACTTCTGATTCCAAATGATCAACTAGAAGTCAAGTTATTAGTTGTTGTTCCTACAACTTGTATAGGTGACAAGATTTTTGTCAGGGAGTGTACATAACCACAAAACTATACCATTCCAAGTGCAACTGCACCTCTCTCTAAAATTCCCAGATACTTTATATGAGTCAATCCGTAATTTTGAGAGTCCTGGCCGGCAATTCTCACAAATTAGTACTCCAGATATCTCTGTGTGAGTCTGTTTATGCATCATCCATTCTGCACCCATGTCCTTCTTGTCGTCACAAAACAATAGACTCTGCATGGCACATTGTTGATTGCATATCACACGGCAGAACGGTTGCACGGTTACTTCTATGGCCTTGGCATATGTTTTTTCAAAGCCAAGAAACCTTTTCATTTCTGATTCTAACCATAGAAATGCTCTAGACCAGGGGTGCCCAACCCTGCTCCGGACAGTCGATCACCAGGAGCAGGGTTGGGCATCCCTGCTCTAGACCCATGCTTACTGTGCTCTTCCCGGATTAGGCCTTTTTGATTAATAATGGACTTTATCCTCTCCATTAATTACTTCCTTACTAAATCTTTATTACTTTGGATTCCGTTATTCTCTAATTCTACTGTATTGGACACTGTTATTGCTTTCACTCTATCAACAGTGCACAAGCCTTCAGAGAACTTACCTACTACTTATAATGACTTTGTCAACAATTTCGAACCTCAATTTTTTCTTAACCTCTCTTTTTATTTCATGTTCACCGTATTGTACCTGCTGACGTGCAATAAACACCGATCAATATTCGGGACAGTATCAACAATCTAATTGATTGTCTCCTAGAATTAAAACTCCATTGAGACCACCAGTGACTGTTGATATGTGTCTGATTCATCACTAGGTTTCTTTTTAACCTAGCTAGCTCTCCTGCCATAGAAATAAAAATCACTATTGGTTGTTCTTTTGCTACAGCTTTTAGCTGTAATAATCTCTTACTTACAGCTGCCAATATTCCCTCAGCACTGTTTTCATTAAAGCGCTTCATTGCTGGTTCTTGCTGGTGTGTTAAGAATGCAATTGGGCATCGCCCTTCTGCATTCCACAGCGTTAAAGTAACTTCCTCTTCTTCTTCAGCGACCTGACCGTAAAGAGGAAGTATCTCATCATTAATAAACCATGCCCACAAGTTTCCAATCCGTGCAATCAGATTTTGTAAACCGTACCTTCGGTTTTTGAATCCGCACCCACAAATTCATAATCATTGCGCATGCTTTCACAATCCGTTCCCTCGGACTTGTAAACTCACAGATTTGTGGCCCTGCCCCCACTCGCAGATTAATTTGTGTTTATTAAACATTATTTTTCATAGTAGCCTATGAGACCATGATCACCACTCATAAAATACCATTAAAAATTTACATTAATCACCAATAGGATAAGACTGCCTGAGTAAAAAAAAGAAGTGATTTTGTCTCCTCATAAGGTATGACACATGACATACAAAATCATCAGTACATTGTCAAGTTGGATGAAAAGAGCTCGTTAACATTTTTAGGGACACATACAACAGACATTGGTAAGCCACATTTCCATATTTAAGATGAATGATTGTCATGCATAACTTTTTGATCATTAATATTTGTCTAATGATAATTAGAAGTCTGTACTCTTTCTAGTAGGGCTGCCCTCAACTAAAGGTTATTGGCAGCCCCCATTTTTAACAGTTTAACTACCCTAATAGGTTGATGCAGGAGAAAATTAACACAGCATCAGGGAAACATCTGCGTGTAATGAAGGAGGAAACAGAAGCTTAGACCAAACATAGAGCTTCTCAAAGAAAGAATGGTGCTGATAAAATGCTAAAGGAACAAATTTTGATTCCAAAAATAGCACAGAGGAGACTCTCTCTGAGTCTCTATATTTCATACTGGCCAAAAAGCTCAGTACCGTAGTGTGTTAATTGTTTCCTTATTTGATTGTATGAGTTATGACTATATTTTAATACATGTTTTCCTCCTTTGCCTTCCTTTCTGATATGTGAGACCACGCCACAGTTGATGTGGACAACAGATTCTCACACAGCTCTCTGTAATGTAACGAGGTTATTTAATGCATACAGTTGGAAGCAGCTCTTCTGCTCTTGCCTTCTCTGTTCAAGGAGGATCCGGGTTGCTGTTTGAAGCTGAGGTGAGCCATGAACAGTTGACTACAGTGTGTGAAACACAATCTAATCAAAGCACTACACTTATTGCACAATTTTTTTATTCAGAAGATTTCAATGCAAACATTAGTCTTTTGTTTGTTGGTCTACACTCCCTATTGCTATCAAACTGAAGAGCAATTTTGTTCATTTTCAGTCCATGGCCAAAAGTATTTGAGCAGTTGTATGACAGTAGTTAAAAGTAATTTAACTTATAAGGTTTGGCTTGCTAATAATGGCTATTATCCCCTCTCCCCCTGGGCCATTCTCGGCCCTAAGATGAAGCTTAAAGGCTGTAGAGAGGGTCATCTCGTGCATTTTGACCACATTGTGCTCACGCTGGATGGACAGTTAATCACAGAGGAGAGCGAGGACATCTGGATGGCACTGGGACTCCTCCTGTGTGTATATTTTGTGTTTGGAATCCAGTAAGCAGAGCTTCTCAGTTCCAGTCCTGATGACCCCCACACATGTTTTGCACATCTCACTTATTTAACACACCTGATTCAGATCATGAGCTCGTTAGGAAAGAGCTCCATGAATGAACTGTGCTCTGACTGACATGGTCCCTACACAGTGTACCTATATGGAACATTCCTTCACAGATTTACACTACTTCATGTCACCTGTCATTTTCTCTTTTTCTGGTCTGTTGCAGTTTATATTGTTTTTTAAATCCTGGACTTACAGAAATGTTAGTAGCCTACACAGTTGACAGTGAAAGAATGAAAGATACTGCAGTACTTCAGAGTGTATAACTTAGTTTCCACATGGTTGTGTATTATTAATTTTCAGTAGTTTCACTGACTCACTAATAATGTTAAAAAGACTAGATTTTCCAAATAAAGTACTAATGTAGGCCTAAGACTGTAGGACTAAAACTGGGACTCTCTCTTCTTCAAAAATGTGCATATTTCAAGCTTTTTGCATTATTTTGTATGTGTATAAAACAACACCTCCCCATATATTGTGACGTTGTATATTTGTATATTCAGCAAACACTCATTTTATTTGAAAGAAAAAAATTAAAAGGTTTTGAAAATGGGATGTATTTTGTTTCTCAGTAAGCATTTAATACAGGAACTTGAATCTTTAAAGCTGCAATTTGGTAAGAAATGATTATTATCCTTCATCTGAAGTAAAAGTGTCATTTAGAAGCATATTGGCTCATCTGTGGTAGTGATATATGACATCTCTAATGGTTCTGCGTAACACATTTTGACATGCTAATGCTAAACATGCTAATTAATCTTCTTTAAGAATATGTGCCATATAGTACCAAAAGTTCCCCTATGTTAAAAACCAATGAACCACTGTTGAACATTATTTTTGTTGCAGCAATAAAGAGCTATATGGCACCTCTTATGGCTCTATATAGCACCATTTGACAAAGGCACTAAATACCACTAAAAGTGGTTCTCCTATGATTACGAGTCAAAGAACTGCTTTTGGTGGTATAAGCACCATTTCTTTATAAAGTTTAGTGGCTGTGACGATCGTGTCTTTGCAGGGTTTTGCTAAACACTGACTGGATGATCAGCTTTCTGAAATGGTTTCATTGAAGACACCTACTGCTCGTTTCCCTCGATTTATTTTATGTAAATATTATTTTTGTTAATTTATTTAAAAGCCTATGAATTGTAATTTTTAGTGCTAAACTGAGTGATAAATGTCTGGTGCATTGTTTAATATGAAAATAAACATAAAAACATTGGGGCCTCAACTACTGCGAGCCTTCATCTGATCAATTTATGAAGACAGCATCGTTGTATTCTTTGCAGCCTGATATCCCACAATGAACTGCTTTCAATTCTGAGTTTAAAAAATTGCATGGTGTCTGAAAATTGCTTTTTGTGGTCATTTTGTGTGTAGATAGTTTTTTTAAAATACCTTTATCCACTTTTGATGTTAAAGTGGTAAATACCGTACTGACCCGAATATAAGATAATGTTTTTTTTTCTTTCTTGGAAATACATCTGAATAAAACACAGTCGTCTTATATTCAGGGTCTACTCTAGTCTAGACTTTGACATGTCAATAATACACCAACGACAATAGGTGGCGCCAAAAACGAGTGTGACATGAAACAAGTAATGCAGTAAAGTGACATAAAGCCAAGTATGGTGACTCATACTCAGAATTGGTGCTCTGCATTTAACCCATCCAAAGTGCACACACACAGCAGTAAACAGACACACACACACACACACACACTATGGACACAAACACAGCAGTGGGCAGCCATTTATGCTGCAGCACCCGGGGAGCAGTTGGTTGTTCGATGCCTTGCTCAAGGACACCTTAGTCATGGTATTGCCAGCCCAAGACTCAAACCCACAACTCTATGATTAGGAGCCAAACTCTCTAACCACTAGGCCACGACTTCTATGTAATGTGTGTTGTAAAGATCGCGAGTGAGAACAAAAGAAAATGCTTACAGCGGTATGAGTCGTGACTGTCCAAACTTTGTCTGTAAGTGATTTTAAAACATAAGACTGTACCCAGATTTGAAGATTACAATAAGATTTCACTTATTGTGTTTATAACATTTTGGTAACCTTCTATGAGAGATGGATGGACTAAATTTTATATAATTCAAATGGGCTACATGTTATTTTTATGGTATATCAAAAAGGTATATACATTTTTAAATAGGTACATTTTACCAGTATTTATCATACTTTCAAAAAAAAATTTAAATAGAAAAACTATGCAATATAAAAATTATTTAAGAAAAAAATGTGTTTTACAGAGAGAGAGAGAGAGAGAGAGAGAGAGAGAGAGAGAGAGAGAGAGAGAGAGAGAGAAGATTTGGTTTTCCAAAAGGCACAACTGGAAAAAGGAGGGTCGTCTTATATTTGGGACAATACAGTATTAAGAGACATTTCCATGACTTGACCAGTAGATAGAGGCAATGATCCAGACTTGATGCTCACTGAAAGCCAGTGGTTCATAGTCAGGAGGATTCAGCAAATTTAGGGAGGTTACCAGACGTCAGCATTGTTTGTAACAATTCACAGTCTGCATTGTCAGAATCAGACACTCCTTACAAGGAAAGTGAAGTCACACTTTATAATCAAACTCACTGAACACCTGAGGTGATTGTTCTCAATTGTTTCTCATCAGCATTGCATTGGCCTATATAAACTATAATATACACATTTACTGTGTGTGGCATGAAACAATAACACCTTTTTAGGAAAAACAGGGTAAATAAAATCCCACTCATAATAACAAATCTTAACTCGTTGCTAGAGCACTTAAACAACAACAACAGTGTGTGACTCTCACAGAGGAGAGGACTTTTATTTATTTTTATTTTTAGCGTACAGAGGGGAACTTCCTCCTGCTTTATACTAGCACAACTTCTCACATTTCTACGACAATCAGCTCTCAGTGAAACCAGAAACATGAGAGTGTAAAGTATTTGCTGTGTGTATAATATGCTGTGAAAGCTGGTCAGTAGATGAACAGAGCGGCAGCTCTATCTCATTTTTATTTAAATCATCTGGACGTAAAGGGATGTGGTTTGTGGGCAAAAACCCAACTGCTGCTGTTTATGTGTAGATGAAGGACACTTCACATAAAAAATCTGACCTCATGGACATGTGATCAAAAGAATTTGCTTTAAAAATGGACAGACGTTAAATGTTTTAAGTGCACTGAAGAAAAATGCTTGTCAGTAATCGGTTATCTTTAATTCTGCTAATTTTCTGTGGTAAGTCAGACTTCAGTTTGTCTTCTGTTTGTCTTTGCTGTTTCTTATTAAAAGAAAACTTCATGCCGGTCTTGTTCTCCAGGTGTGTTTGGTGCGGAGACAGGTGAAATCAGGATGATATCAGTGAAGACGGGAGATTCTGTAGTATTACATACTGGTGTTTGTGAGATTAACAGAGAAAAGCAGATACTGTGGCTGTTTGGAGCTGAGGATCCAGACACTCTCATTGCTGAAATCTACAAGCTGAGCATCTCTATATATGACACTTATGAGGGACTTAAAGACAGACTGCAGATGGACCAGCAGACGGGATCTCTAACCGTCAGAAACATCACAACCAGTCACTCTGGACTCTATACGGCACAGATTATGAACTCCATGACCACATTTAAAAGATTCAGTGTTATGGTTTATGGTGAGTCACAATATCAGTTTCAATAATTCCTCTTACATACTGGAAGAATGCTCTAAATGCTGCATTTATTTGTGTTTTTGAGAAAGAATATATTAAGAATCATTTGTTGGGATTTATTTCCCTGTTATTTTAAAGGCCCTGTCTCGTTGCCTGTCATTGAGAGCAGCTCACAGGTCAGCGAGTGTCTGATATCTGGTGAGTAACACAAGAAAATACACCAGCTATTGTTGCAATAGTATATTATTCAGATTTTGCTGCATGGTGTGAATTGTATGTTGATTATTCATTACTCTTTACTTAAATTTAATACACATTAAATGTATTAACTTCTCATGTTTTTGATTTTATTGATACTTTTACTAAATTATTATGTTTGTTTCATCTTCTGAATTTGAATTTGTCTGTCATTTACTGTTTGACCAGATCCACATTATATAACACTTGTTATTGTTGAATTTTATTTTCATGACCACAGAAAATGTAGCAAGATCAGCTCTTTAAAGAAACTTCATCTGCAAGCAGTGACCACAGAAACCAAACTCATGATATTTGTGCCGAAAATATTTATTGACTAAAACACTGACACATAACTAGTCTACACACACACACACACACACACACACACACACACACACACACACACACACACACACACACACACACACACAGATACATGGAACAAGGGGAAGTAAAAGTGAAAGTATGAAACCAGTTATATAAACCAGGAGAATACAGCTGTGAGAAGAGTAAGAGTCAGTTTAACACTTGAACACAAACCATATATATATATATATATACAGTTATTATTCCATTATAATCATATGGACTGTGTGTAAAAAGAATGTGCCTGCAGAAATATACTAACCCTTAGATGAGAAACACCTGGAAAAACATACAAATGGGCCTTTTTCTTTACCATAACAAGTCTAGGGGGTCCCTTCTCTCTAGGGAGGAATCAAATTGTAAACATAAGGAAAACTATATATGAGGAGATACCACCTAACATTCGGGAGATATTCCTTGCAAGGAAATCTCGGCTTGATTCTCCATGAAATAAAGTCTTTTCTTCTGGAAACAAAACCCCAGACTGAGTGTGATTCTTCAGATCAGCGGCGGATGACGCTACATAAACAGCAGCTGTTCCTCAGTATCTGAATTCACTCATTCGTTTTCATTCTCTCTGTCAGGTGGACTATTAGAAAACTCACGTAGGGAATAGTGAATGAGGGTCTAGGGTGTGATTTGAAACACAACATCTGAGCATCAACTTTGAATGTTGTTAATGTTGTCACGATATTGTAACGGCTTGGTATGGAAGACAGGAGGCAAATGCAAGTTGACAGAGTTTATTGTAATGAGATGAGATGGATGAGGGTTGGAGAGTGACGCAGGGACCTCGATGGCAGCACAGACTGGTGAGTAGGTGGGTTGAGTGCGCTGGTTGCGATGACAGTGGTGGGAGATCCGTGAGAGGTGAAGATAATCCGTGTGAGAGAGGAACAATCCAGAGACGACCGAACAAGAGACAAGCAAGAGCAGGAACATGAGAATCAGGACAGACATCTAACACGGAGGACCTCAAACAACGATCTGACAAACAAGAGATGAAAGACAGGGTGTTAAATAGGCAGTTGGAATGAGATGCACCTGCCGCTGATCAGACGATCAGCAGCAACACCCACATGAAACAATCAACATGACGTAACATGAATACAGCTGGAGACGGTGCATTCATGAACCGTGACAGTACCCCTCCTCCTAAGGACGCCTCCTGGCGTCCCCAGAATCTCTTACCTGTCGATTGTAATCATCGATAAGGGAGTGATCCAGGATGTCCCTAGCAGGTACCCAACATCTCTCCTCCGGACCGTAACCCTCCCAGTCCACCAAGTACTGAAATCCGCGTCCCCTCCTTCTAGAGTCCAGAATGCGATTAACCAAATAGGTGGTCTCCCCATCTACGAGACGCGGTGGGGGAGGAACCGGGGTAGGCGGATTAATGGGAGAATGAAATACGGGCTTTATCTTGGATACATGAAAGGTGGGATGAATTCTCCTGTACGTAGGAGGGAGCTTAAGGCGGACTGCCACCGGGCTAATGATCTTGGTGACAGTAAACGGGCCAATAAATTTGGGAGCCAATTTATTAGATACGGAACGGAGAGGAATATTCTTGGTAGAAAGCCACACTTTTTGACCCACGACATATACGGGAGGCCTAGACCGGTGGCGATTGGCCTTGGCCTTGGTGCGCGCCCCCACTTGGAGTAGAGTCTCACGGGCTCTGGTCCAAGTGCGGTGACACCTCTGGACGAAGGCGTGAACGGAGGGGACCGCAACTTCAGATTCCATACTGGGAAAAATAGGTGGCTGGTAACCTACACTACACTCAAAAGGAGATAGGCCCGTAGCAGATACTGGTAAGGTATTGTGGGCGTACTCCACCATAGACAATTGTTGGCTCCAGGAGGAAGGATTCTTGGAGACCAAACATCGCAACACCCTTTCCAAATCTTGGTTGGCTCTCTCGGTTTGACCATTGCTCTGGGGGTGAAACCCTGAGGACAGACTTACAGTAGCTCCCAGTAATTTACAGAATTTAGACACAAATTGGGGTCCCCTGTCAGAAACCACGTCTATCGGGAGGCCATGTAAACGAAAGACGTGGTCTATGACGGTCAACGCTGTCTCCTTGGCTGAGGGCAACTTGGGCTAGGGAATAAAGTGGGCTGCCTTCGAGAACCGGTCCACCACGGTTAAAACAACCATGTTGCACTGAGAGGGCGGGAGGGGGGTAATAAAATCTAGTGCGATGTGGGACCAGGGTCTCAAAGGGACCGGCAGCGGTTGGAGTAACCCATCAGGGGGTCAATTGGAAGTCTTACCAGTGGCACAAACCGAGCAAGCCAAACAAAATTATGAATGTCACGAGCCATAAGTGGCCACCAGAATCGTTGCTTGACTAAAAATCTAGTCCGGTTAACTCCTGGATGGCAAGCCACATTAGAGCAATGTCCCCACTGGATCACGTTAGACCTTAATCCCTCCGGCACAAACAAACAGTTCGGTGGGCACCCGGGCGGAGGCATTACCCCTTCTAAGGCTGTTCTGACATTTGATTCGATCTCCCATGTGAGAGTCAAGACCACTAATGTCTCAGGAAAAATACACTCGGGAGTAGACGGGCGTTCGGAATGGTCAAAAATACGTGACAAAGAATCGGGTTTGATATTTTTGGAACCCGGGCGGTACGAGATAGTAAAGTCAAAACGTCCGAAAGAAAGTGCCCATCGAGCCTGCCTGGAGTTCAACCTTTTGGCGGTGCTAATGTACTCTAAATTCTTGTGGTCAGTCCATACTATAAAAGGAACCCCAGATCCTTCTAACCAGTGTCGCCATTCCTCCAATGCCATCTTAACTGCCAACAATTCTCGGTTACCAATATCGTAATCTCGTTCTGCCGGAGATAAACGATATGAAAAATACACGCAAGGGTGGACCTTGTCGTCTAAGGGAGAACGTTGAGATAACACCGCTCCTACCCCCACCTCTGACGCGTCGACCTCCACCACGAACTGACGTGTAGGGTCAGGGGTAATCAGAATAAGGGCTGAAATGAAACGGCTCTTCAGTTTGGCAAACACAGCCTCAGCTGTGTCTGACCACCTGAACGCAGTCTTGGCGGAGGTCAAGGCGGTCAGAGGTGCGGCTAGTTGGCTGAAGTTGCGAATGAAACGCCGGTAGAAGTTAGCGAACCCCAGAAACCTCTGTAGGGCCTTACGGGAATCTGGGCTTGGCCATTCTACCACAGCCCTAACTTTCTCGGGATCCATGCGTATTCCCTCAGTCGACACGATATACCCCAAAAATGGAATCGACTGTGCATGAAACTCGCATTTCTCCACCTTGACAAAAAGCCCATTCTCTAGCAACCTCTGAAGCACTCGTCGGACATGCTGCACATGTTCCTGGAGAGAGGAAGAAAAAATCAATATGTCGTCCAGGTAGACATAAATGAACTGATCGATCATATCTCGCAGCACGTCATTGACGAGTGCCTGGAAGACCGCTGGGGAGTTGGAGAGCCCGAAGGGCATCACCAAATATTCAAAGTGCCCTCTGGGGGTGTTAAAAGCGGTCTTCCATTCATCCCCCTCCCTGATCCGAACCAAATGATACGCATTGCGTAAGTCCAGTTTTGTGAAAATTGACGCTCCCTGCAACCTCTCGAAGGCCGAAGACATCAACGGCAAAGGATAAGTATTCTTTACCATGATGTTGTTCAGTCCTCGGTAATCAATGCAAGGTCGCAGTGATCCGTCCTTCTTTCCCACAAAAAAGAACCCCGCCCCCGCAGGAGAAGAGGAAGGGCGGATGAATTTAGAAGCTAGAGAATCAGAAATATATTTCTCCATAGCCTCCCTCTCTGGAACAGAAAGTGAATAAAGTTTGCCCTTAGGCGGAGACTTACCTGATAGTAAATCTATGGCACAGTCGTAAGGACGATGCAGAGGAAGAGAAGCAGCACGAGACTTACTGAACACTTCCTTCAGATGGAGGTACTCAGCGGGCACGTTAGACAAATCCACCGCCTCCTCCTGTAACAGACACAGACACAGACGGACAGGCAGACACTAAACAAGACTCATAACACTTTTTACACCAGGACAAAATGGAATTAGAGGACCAGTCTATTTTGGGGTTATGGAGGAGGAGCCAAGGGTGCCCGAGGACAATGGGTGCCAGGGGAGAGTCAAGGATGTGAAAGGAGATGGTCTCGGAGTGATTGCCAGATGTGATGAGTGTGATGTCTTCAGTAATGTACGAGATGGTAGGGAGTTGCTGTCCAGTGAGGGCGTGAACCGTGATGTGGTGCGGAAGGGGTCTGAGGGAAATGTGGAGCTTGTGTGCTAATGTGCTATCCATGAAGATACCCTCTGCCCCAGAGTCCAGTAGTGCTTGACAGTGGTGTGTCTGTGCTGACCACCGCAGCCTTACCGGAAGGAGCGTAGATGATGATGATGATGGTGATGAGGTCTTCTCGGCGGAGATCCCACCCGATAGTAGCCTCATGCGTACTACCGGGCCTGGCCCTTTTACCGGACAGGCATGGGCTTGATGTCCGGCCCCCCCGCAGTAAAGGCATAGGCCCAGGGACCTCCGCCTCTCCTTCTCCTCCCGGGAAAGCCGAGCTCGCCCTACCTGCATGGGCTCGTGATCGTAGACGGGGCTGGCCGCGTCCCCGCCGCTGAATCGCACGTCTGCCGGTCCCCTGGATGGGGTGCTGAGTAGACTCCTCCTCTCCATCCGTCAAACGTGCGACGACCCGTAGCGCCAGCTCAATAAGCCCATTGAGGGACGGGGGAAGATCCAGGGCGTAGATCTCCCTCTGGACGCGGTCAGCCAGCCCATGCAGGAACATGTCCCACTGCGCCTCCTCGTTCCAATGGCACTCCACCGCCAGGGTCCGGAACTCGATCGAATAGTCCGAGACGGATCTCTCGTGCTGGCGTAACTCCGCCAGCCTCCTGGCCGCCTCCCGTCCTGCGGCGGCCCGATCAAAGACCCGCCTCATCTCGGCGGAGAGCACCTGAAACGAGGCGCAGCATGGGTCCTGGTTCTCCCACACCGCTGTTCCCCACAATGCCGCCCTCCCAGAAAGCAGGGTTAACACAAAGGCCACCTTGGCCCTCTCATTGGCGAAGGTTCTGGGCTGGAGGGAAAAGTGCATATCACAGCGGTTTAGAAAGGCTCTGCAAAAGTTAGGCTCACCCGAGTATGTCTCCGGGATAGGGAGGCGTGGTTCTGGCTGGGAGGTGGTCACTGGTGGTGTAGGGAGAACAGGCGGTGTGGGCGGCGCAGTGGGAGCTCGAAGAAGATGGAATTGTTGGATGAGCTCGGACACCTGCGTCACCAAGGTTTGAACCGCGCGACCAGTGTCGTCAAGACTCCTCTCCTGGGAGTCCATCCTCCGAACACTGGCGCTGAGAAACTCCTCGAGGGTGGAATGGTGACTACTCGCTGCCTCCATAATGGTCAGATCGTTCTGTAACGGCTTGGTATGGAAGACAGGAGGCAAATGCAAGTTGACAGAGTTTATTGTAATGAGATGAGATGGATGAGGGTTGGAGAGTGACGCGGGGACCTCGATGGCAGCACAGACTGGTGAGTAGGTGGGTTGAGTGCGCTGGTAGCGATGACAGTGGTGGGAGATCCGTGAGAGGTGAAGATAATCCGTGTGAGAGAGGAACAATCCAGAGACGACCGAACAAGAGACAAGCAAGAGCAGGAACATGAGAATCAGGACAGACATCTAACACGGAGGACCTCAAACAACGATCTGACAAACAAGAGACGAAAGACAGGGTGTTAAATAGGCAGTTGGAATGAGATGCACCTGCCGCTGATCAGACGATCAGCGGCAACACCCACATGAAACAATCAACATGACGTAACATGAATATCATGCATTCATGAACCGTGACAGATATATAGCAGCAGGCTACTTTCTCGAAAATGTTGTCATTATTACCCAGAATGTACTGTTGTAATGAAAAACTGCATGTTACAGTCAAAATTTGGCCGTGTTTACAGCAATTTTTAACATGGTAATTCCTGTACAATTTTTGTGTGTTGCACAGAGAATTGTGTGTTGTGTTTTGCAAAAAGTGTTTTATGAAATTGAAAACTGAATCAAAGGCAGATAATTAGTGTATGGTTTTTGTGTGGTTCTTGTGTTTGTCAGTTTTCAGAAATTGTGTGACAAGTAAAGATTTTGTGTCTGAGCAGCTGAAAAAAAAACTGTAAATTGATCTGGATTTATTTGCTTGAGAAGTATTCTGTTGTGTTCAATGAACGAAAGAAATGGAGCAATATTTTAATGGCTCTTTATTGTAATTATGGTATTAGCTGTAGTTATAATTATGTATTTGCATAGCAATAAAGTGAAGAACTGCTGCTCTTCCCTCAATGGTTAGTGCGGTGGAGCTGAAAGAGAACAAACTAAACCACAACTGCTCACATCTCTCCATGGGCGATCTAGATAATTATTTTTAGGGTGGCAAGGGGATAGCATGAGGATTGTCAGGGGCAACACCAAAGCAAACAAACATTCAACCAGCTATACTTAATCTTTAGTATATAAATGACATCTACAAATAAAGCCACAAGCAGCAATCATCAGGGTCCAAGCACCAATGGCCTTTGTGCATGATTAGCAATCTAACTGAAATGAATATCATAATGCAGTTTTACAGGAAAGTCCATCTTGAATCATCACTTAGATTTAGGGTTTGATTAAACAGGTTACAACAACACACAGTTGACAAATAAAGAAACTGATTTTGTAAAAAAAAAAAAAATAATAATAATTACTTCCTCAAATTATTTAAACGGGAATTCAGAAATAGCCCCGTAAACATGTTTACTCTCATAAGCTATGTGATTATAATATGTGGTGTAAGTGTGGACTTATTCAGCATTTATATTTAGACAAATTGCATGTCATAGGATGTCAGTTTCAAATGAATGTGAAGATGTCATTTGCATTCTGGTCAACCTATTCCTGCACCACACCATGGTAAAAACTTGCAGTCAGCTGAAGGCAGTCTTAGGCCTGTGCCTGCATCACACTTCAGCCGAGAAGGCTTCTCAAGTCAGAAGCAATCTCCAGCTTTGGCAGCAGCTTCCAGAGACTCACCAAGTGCCTAAAGGAGGAAGCTACTACCAAATGCCCTAAAGTCCACTGAGACACGTGCCTCAATTTGAATAAGAATCAGTGTATAGAGGCCCTAGTCCCTGCATACCAGTCTTTGTACATCCAAGCCACACCAGCTTGCATTACAGCGAATAGCAGAACTTATGGATGGCCCAAATATCAGAAGCGGAGACATATAAGCTTTCAGACTGTTTGCACTCAGAGGTCGATCACTCGTTGGCATGCTGAGGCATCTAAGAAGAAAGGGCACCTTTGAATTGCAGAGTGGCTCCCATGTTTCCAGACTGTGCAGGAAATTGCTGCACTATCTCAGATCAAGTTTTCGCTGGTTTGTAGTCTGTAAATGCACTGCAAGAAATGTTTCAGTCAACATCTGCTAGTTCTTCCTGACATGGTAACGCTTTATAATAAAGTTCAGTTATAAGCCATTTATAAGTTATTAGTTAATGATGAACTAATCATTTTCAAAGCATGACTATACATTCATAAATTATTAAGTAAGGAGTAATTGACAACGGGCCATTGATTTATTAGAAAAATAATGCACACCCACGATGCGAAGTGGAGTCTGTTATGTTGTTGTTTTTGTTAGTCATGTGTGCAGTATACGTACAGTATGCTGATGTCCGTTTTCACAGTTAACTATGCAAAGTGATATGGAGCTGTAAACGGGTTCAAGAGATCTGCCTGGAACTACGTTCACTGTGTGTTTCCCTGAAAATAATTGCACACATAACAACATTTGTCACACATCAGATTCAAGCATTCAAAGGCCCCATAGTGTAATAAGTAATAAGTTCACATTTTATGTCATGTTTTAATAATTCAGTTATAAGTCACTTAAAAGTTATTAGTTAATGATGAATGAATCATCTACAAAACATGACCATACGTTCATAAATGATTAATACGTTTCATGCTATTGATTTTACAAATTTGTTGCAAGTTATCTTACATTTTTTTTTTTTTATATATCAAAGAGATCATTATTAGATGGTTTATAAGTGATTGGTTGATACATTATTTATCACTTATAAATCATAGAAGTATTAATGCCAAAATTGTTTTTTTTATCATTATCTCAATAAACAATTGTTAATTATGACCAAATGATGAACAAACTATTAGTAAATGATCAGTATATGATTTATTGATGAAGTTGCAAGCTGGTCCGTGTTCATAAGCACAAACATGCAGGTATGCTAAAGCACTATTTTTAAGAAGAGTAATTCATTTGTTTTGAAGTGGATAAACATGTATAAATCTCTTAGTGATTCCAGTGGGTTGTGTTAAATCCTTTCACTCATCAGCACAGACTTGTGTTCTGTGTGGAGTGTGTGGGATCTACAGTAGTGATAAAGTAAACCTCTTAACCGCTTTTACCTTCCACTGAAGCTCACATCAGGTGCACAGAGTTAAAGACTCCATGTGTGCCAGAGAAGACAGCTGTCTATACCCTCACCAGTCAGTACTTAGTACACACTACAAAGTGTTCAACACCTGTTATAGATGATATGTAAATGCATGAATTACTCATTTACAAAGCTTCTGCATCCCCTAATCTAAAGTGTAAACTATTCATCACTTGTAAATGTGTTACGTGTCATTTGTAGACCTTTCTTATCTGTTACAAAGGCATTAAGTCATTTATAACACTTTCTGCATCCCCTTATCTTAAGTTTCACCTTCTGTGAAACAAAAAAGGTTCCTCTGATGTTAAAGGTTCTTTATGAAATAATGGCATTGTGAGGTACCTTTATTTTTAAGATTGTACCCATTTTTTCCCAGACATGAAAATATCCAACTGATGTGTCATTAGTGATCCTTTGAAATGATCAATAATAATAATAATAATAATAATAATAATAATAATAATAATAATAATAATAATAATAATAATAATAATAATAATAATGTGTGTGCTAAAATTATATATTTCTGCAGTCATAAAAATGGTTATTGTAGCCCAGTTATTTTAAAATGTTTGATCACATTCTAGGGTTACTATTATGCATTAAAAAAAAATTAACATCCAATTTTTATATTAATGTTTAGAGTATTACAACATCATTATTGTAATATTTATGTAACATTTGAATTTTTAGTTTAGTGCAATATTTTGTCTACGCAACATTTTAATTTCATTTTCACTAGCAACTGCAATTGGATTTATATTGTAGACCAAAGTTCACTGTTATCCCACCGGTCACTATTCTGACCATCAACACGTTTACTCATTCTATGACCACACTCAACAAAACTAAATATATGTGAATTCATATATCAACACTAAACACCCTAAAGATCATGTGTAACAAAAATATTTAGCATATATTTATGTTAAAGCACTTTACTAGCCTTTAGTTTTGATGCAGCCGTCATCTTCTCAAGGTGCAAAGAGGAAATAAGCTGCTCTGGTGATGTGACAATTTGCACTAATCTTGTCAAACTGCACATATTTAATTGAGACCCGTTTATTTATTTAATTATTTTTCCATATTTGCAGGAAGTGAACTGAAACATCAGTCAGTAACGTTTTTAGAGCTTTATAAATGAATTTTTACAGTCACTATTGTGACCAGTGGGATCCTTTATGAATGCATAATCCTGTTTTGTAAATGATTAGTTCATCATTAACTAATTATTTGTAAATTATTTGTAAATTAATTAACAAAACATATAAACAAATTGTTAGCATATCACTTATTACTCACTTATAAATGTTTTGAAAATATTAATTATTAACTAATCACTTATAAATGACTTACAGCTGAATGTTATTATAAAGTGTTACAGAGAAAGGTGTTAATCTTATTTATTATTCATTATGTTCTTATTCATTTTTGAAAAATAAAAGAATGAAATTATTTGATATAAATATTTAATTTAGAGGTTAATGATTTAATCTTATGTTAATGATCAAATAACCCCCAAAGAAGGATGGTGGAGAGCATAATGAGGGAAGTTTTTTTGTTATTATTATTATGTTCATGATTGCATTATATATTTTTTTCTTAGTTTATTTTTATTTCTACCTTTCCAAGTTTTCTCCACTTTTTTCTTCTCTTCTCTTCTCTCTTTTTTATGTTTTAAGGGGAGGAAAGATAAATTATTCTTACATTTGAAACCCACTAAATGTTAGGGGAGCAAATGCATTGGGAATTTGGAGACCCCTTTGTCCAAAATCAAAATAAAATGTGGACAAGATTAGACAAACTTGTGAAGGATGTCACAGTTGGAAGTTTTTAAGAGTGAAAGCATGTAATTTTTTGTTTTTGCACTATTCGGGAGTTTGTTTTATTTTGATTTTTTTTTTTTTTTTTTGCGATTGTGAGGTAAATAAGGTGAAAAAGTTCAATGTATACTTTAATGATTATATAAATATTATTAAGGCTGGAGAAAAGGAGAAGAAGAGGAAGAGAAAAAATAAGGGGAAAATATATATTTTTTTTTTCTGCAGGAAACACATTTAAATAAAGAAGAACATAAAAATTTGAAACATTAGATTGGCAGGTATGTGTGGCATAAGAGAAACAATGTGTACCCGTGACAATAGCACTAATAGTTGTGTCAGTAATTTTCTTAAGGGAAGTGGAGAAAGTGAGGCAGAGTGACACAACGCCTCAAAAAAGGGAACCATCCGTGTCAAGGAGAAGTCCCCCACACACCAATCTGTTAATAACTACTCTAAGACAGGGAAGAGACAAGAGATTTCTGTGTGACCGTATATCTGTGAGTGTAGGACCACTGATGAATAACTGTATTTCTGTTCAGAAGCATGTAGTTGGTCAGACATCAAAGCTTATTATGGGACAGGAGTGTGGGGAGTTGATATAAGATTCAAGGCAGGAATAGTAATGAAGGAACAACCAGGAATGATCTGGAGAGATGGAAGTAAGGGATATTTATTGTTATTGAATATCACAATATCTAATGTACAGCACTCTGATACTAGACTATATTAATGTGCATGGTCCATAAAAGGAGCGGATGTTTATCAGAAATTTACTAAAGATTACTGTGGTAATACCGGAAACAGAAAAGATAATTGAAAAGGTAATCTCTAATTTGTCCCTAAACCGGGTTGATTTAACAGAGGATGCATCATACATTGATGAAAGATATAAAATTCATTATGATTTCAGATTTGAGGGACAGTATTAAGGAAGTTAGGACAGCTAAGGCGAAATGTGAAGGAAATTATGCATTAGCACTATTACAAAGAGGAGTCAGAAGGAAGAAATAGATGGAGAATGTTGGATCTGTATGCAGATTCAATCAGCATGGAATAAACACACATTATTATTATTACACAGAAACAGTATGTCTTGAAAAGAATAAATGCAATGTACCAAAACAGATGTCTAAAATTGTACAGATGACAAACAATCTAAGAACAAATAGAGCATTGATGTTTTCTCTCAAAGATTATAATTGTTCATATACTGGACTACCAGTATAAAAGGACACGCTTTTCATGTAAACTCACATCTTTCAGACTTATGTATCTGTCCGAACCAAGGAAAGCATTATGTAGGAATGTCAGATTGTAAGAATACCATAACTCTGAATCAAACAGCTCTAAATATGAATCATAACTGTACTATTAAATATTATTATCAGACTACTGAAAGTTTCAAGTGTCTGTTTTTGTATCTTAACAGCACTACAGGTATAATTTGAGCCTGTGGAAGAATGGCATATCACCACTTAGATAAGGGAGTCTGGCGTGGATGCTGCTACAAAGTTTTGCTCTATACAGGAACTACAGTGCTAACATGGAAAGACATTGATAATAATGATAGAAAGGTAATAAAAGTTTCAAGGAAATGTGATAAGATATATAATATGCAAAATCGTTATAATGTGTACAAGACAGTCAGTCCATGGACTCTATTGGAAAATGTAGGATGGTCTTTAGCTGGTTACTCAAGAACATTACTCAAATGAAATGTTTATCTGATTATTGCCAAATGAGGTCATGCTTATTCAGCTTGTACTTTCCAGATGTTCTTTTCTTTCACTTCTTCAAATGCTATATATATGCAGCACCAGGCATAATAAATGTCTGACCCTCTGTTCTCCTGTTATCAAGGACTCGTAGTACGGAGATCCGGCAGCTCGAGTGGTCCGCAGTGTGCCGGCCAGCTCTGGAATCTCTGTTCATCTGAACAACAATTAATTATTGTTTATGTTATTTTGTGTTTTGTGGCGAGAATAAAGATTCTCCTTACCACTACTCTGCATCTGAGTCCTCTATCTATCCTGAACCCTGACAATCGGTGAATACTAGTTATTATTGTATAGGTAAAATTTTTAATGTTGGAGAAGGATTTGTAAAGTAATGGATATTAGGGATCACAAGATGGTTTGTTTAAGAGAAATAGTAAGAGATCCAGATTTTAAACCAAATACTTTTGATGATGTATTTAAGGTTTGGGTTAGCAAAACACTTAAAAGATTTTATCAATTTATGGAGAAAATGAGATTGAGACATTGATAAGGAATATATATATATATATATATATATATATATATATATATATATATATATATACCAAGTGTCCGTTTTTGTGTCTTGATAGCTCTACAGGTATAATTTGGTATAATATAGGTATAATATATATATAAAAGGGAAAAGGGGAAAAAAAAATATTGTCTAGGACAGGGGTGTCAAACTCATTTTAGGTTGAGGGCCGGACCGGAGAAAATGTCCCCTTGTGCAGGCCGAATTACCTTTTGTTAAAACCTAGTTTGCTCACATTAATACATTTGTTACATTAATATTATCCATACACCACCAGTAGGTGTTAGCAAGTCTCCTTTGTAATGAGTAATCCATTAACTTATTCATTCAAAATGGCTGATTCCTTTAGAAACAGATAGTGATTGGCTGCGTCCGAAATGGCATACTTACCTACTATATAGTATGGAAAAAGCAGTAGGCGAGCAAATGAGTATGTTTGAATCTTTTATGTTCATAAAAGAGTACGCGAGAACTGCAATAATTCACGTGAGATTCGGACGTGCGTATACTTCATTTGCGTTTCTAATATGCCTACTCACCAACTATATGGTAAGGAAAAAGAGTATGTGTAGAAAGAAGTAAGTTTGAAAACCGCAGTATTCATAAAACAGTAAGTGAGAAATCCCCGGATGTCCTACCGCTTCAGCCCAGATTCTGCAGTGTTCATCGATGGACACTTTTCAATCCCAGGATGCCACGCAAGACAATACATCATCATCGAATTTGAAGGAGAGCAGTGAGAAGGGTGCTTACAAATGTGAGTATTAGAATGAGTTAAAATCATATTTATTGAGCTACATGTATGTCTCCAAAGTGGATTCACATAAACCATATACACCTTAAAGACTATTAAATGTCTGTTTAATATGAGACAGGAAAATGTTTTGCAGATGAGCAAATCACATGTACATCAACATGTACATCAACATATGGTTGAGATATGTGTGTGTTATTATGTAGAATTCACTGTCCACACTGCTTTAGATGAATGTGAGTAATGTAAATAAACAAATCTACATAAAGTAAACCATTAGTATTGTTGATAAAATGAGGAACATTTGTGTTGGATAAAAAGTGAGTGAACACATCAGCATCTAGCTCAACATGTACATGCAGTATAACACAGATAAATCACAGAGGAGACTGACTCTTGTCTGGATGTTACAGGGACAGATGAGACACACGTGTTTATCTGGTGAAGAAAGACTGATGAAGAAATGCTGCCATCAAAGACTCTCAGTGAGTACACTACAGTCATCAATAAAACATCTTTATTACCCATATCTTAAATTATATTGTATTCCGGTAGCCTTCATCCCACACAGAAAAACCCCCATAATGTGTTTTTGTTTGTTTTTTGCAAAGTGTGACAAGTCGGCTACCTCCCCCCTAATTATCATCATCACCCAGTCCCTTAATCGCCACCCACTAGGCTCCAGATGGGTGCATGAGAGAGGAGGGGCGCTGGAAAAGAGCCAGGGCTGGCAGCGTTTGTTGGGGCACACCTGACGCAAATGGAGCCCCATCACCGCCGCAAATGGAGCCCCATCACCGTCGCTGTTTAAATGCCGAACTCACCTCTCCTCGAGAGAGGCATGCAGCCGCTGGAAGAAGCCACTGTCCCTCACGCCCTGGACTGAAGAGGGGAGAACATGCGGCCACCAGACTCCACCCCTTACCTGGACCCTTCCTTCTTGAACACTGCCCCACTTACACGAACCCCGCAGTATGACGAGGATACCAGATTCCCTGTTTATTTTGGACACTCTTCCCCTTTGGACACTTTTATTCCCTCTTTTGGTTTATTTCCTGTCAATAAAAGCCTCTAGGAGGCCTCATGCCACCCCCACTGTGTCTTTCGTTTGCTCCTCCCACCACAAAATTAACAAAAATGTCAGCTCACACATCATTAAAACAGGATATTAGGATATAAGTACACAATAAATATCACACACTGCTCGCTCATTTACTTTCTTCTTGCTAAGATGTCATCGCAGTGTTGTTAGTTATTGCACACATTTACCACAGCAAAGAGTTGGCCAGCGGTTCTCAATGCCAGTCCTCATGCCTCCTGTTCTGCACATTTCGTATTCTATTCGAATATAAGTGCCCTACACGAAGTGGACATCACAGGATATTGCGCCATGATTCCAGCTCTATGCAAACATATATTCCATTCAAAGTGCAGCTATACTGGTGCTCCTAGAGTATGTGTTTTCTGTGAAGTGAAGAAGAAAACAGAAACAACAGATACTAACAAATGTAATCTATCACAATCATCTAACATGAAGCAGCATAAAAATCTTAATGTTATGGAATAAAATGTCGACAGATGAAGAGGTAATAATTACTGTCAAGCTTTGGGGTGTTGATCGACTTCATCTATGTTTTGATTTTCATTCTGAATTCAATTCATAGTCTTTCTTCTGCTTTTTGTTCAAAATGTTATTAAATCTTATTTTTTATTAAACCTACCCACATTGAAGTGCTTAAAAAAAGAATGCATGAAGCCAGAATAACATGTTTTTGTTACAGATACCATGTTCTTTCTTTTGATGTTTTGTATGTTCAGATATTCATACATCAAAATATATAAAAAACCTAAAACCTAAATAGGGGCAAAGTAGTATACTTAAAGTAGGCCTAAGATGTATAGTTCACATAAAGAAAACTTATGAGTATATTTGCAGTAGGGGTGTAACGGTACGTGTATTCGTACCGGACCGTTTCGGTACAGGGCTTTCGGTACGGTGCACGTGTGTACCGAATGACCAAATGCAATATTTTGTTTGCGGAACATATACATTTCCGTGTTTCCAAACGAACATATTAAGTGGCGGAAGTCTTCGCGTTCAGCGCAATCCCGCCCTGCAGCTGATTCTAAGGCCGGTGACACACTGGCTGCGTGGCGTGAGCGTGGCGTTTCTGCTGTTTGTCAGTTGCGTGACACCTGCTTCGCGTTCTCTGTGTCTTTACACACCAGAATCGTGCCTGACGTGCTGCTGCTAGTGTAGGTGACAAAGAGGGAGACCGCCGAGGCGCCGACAGACCAGGATCTTGTCTTCACTACAACAATATCTATACTTCATGTTGAGCATAAATATAAAGCCTACTGATAAAGGACACTGGCAACAGTGTTGACGGTGTTTGACAGGTTAAATATGCCAGTGTGTCACCGGCCTAAGGTTTTCAAAAGGCATCACGCGAGTGTGAACATCACTACAACTAGGAAAAAAATTATTGTAATTCAAACGCAGCTCCCGTCGGCATTTAAACAGACCTTTGCTGGGCGACGCACCACCAAAGGAAAGGGAGGGATTTTTTTTCTTTTACATTCAAACACAGTGTTACGCTAGACTGTTTTTGCTGACTCTACATAGTCAAATCAGCATGGAGTCGCCAAACTGTGTGAGTGATTTCTGCCAAACTGTGAATCGCCCAGAGTGCTCTCATAGACTTACATTCAAAGATCTTTTTTTTCGAACTGCAGCCACTGCCATGCAATCTCAATGAGTTCCGGGAGGGCTCGCCCTAACGTGCTTTCGTCATCGTGCGTAACCTTAACTTGTGCAACTACTGGTGGGAACAGTGACATCCAATAATATTTAAAAATTATTTTTAATTTTAACAACAAGGAAAAAATTAAAAACTACTTTAATATCTTTATCAAATGTGAAAAAAAAACAAAAAAAACAGAGAGACGAGGACAGCTATGCAAATTCAGTTGTCAGCTGAACTTGATAAACATCACGGCGAACGTTACCTTAGCGTAGATTAATTCTATCGTGTCACTGAAAGAAATACCATTCATTCGTTGTAGCAATAAGGATAAATTGGCAATTAAAGAATTTAAAGCTGACGCTTTATTCTGCTAATTTACAGCTGCATTTTGTTACATCGCGAGAGCATGACGGACTTTGCATGGACAACTACAGGTGTCACCGAAATGCATCATCTCTCGGAGAAGGTGAAAAACACGAAAGAGCAAAGATGCATATGGATAGTAGGGAGCAGTGTAATATAAGTGAGTAATTTAAGTAAGCAGTGTAATGTAAGTGAGGAATGTGATATAAATGAGCAGTAATATAAGCGAGTTGTGTAAACAGTGATTTATGTGACTTCAATTATTTCTTATTAAACTGAAATCGAAGTAAAAAGTTTTTTTTGGAAAACCACGTCCTGGCGTCAGTCTTCATTTGCTGCTGCTGTTAACATGCATATAAAAACATAAGGAGAGCAAGAGATTGATTCCTAATGTCAGTTTATTTTTAATTAATACTATAGTAGTTCAGTTCCCTTAACATCTTTAACTAGCTGTTAATTTATCAATTGAATGGGTGAACTATCCTCATTAATCAAGCAAACATGTGCCCCCCCTGAGAGAACTGGCAGGAGCCGCCACTGCTTTGCTCTTAATTCCGATCAGTCCAACGCTATAACGAAATCTGAGCAGGTCTAAAAACTGAAACTAGTGATGCTGCACTTTACACTTTACAAAAATTATATATATTTTTTAAATATGAGCAGGCCTACAAGCTGGGATTGCTAATGCTGCACTGTAATCATAGTTATTTATTTATATTTTTCATTATATTTTATTATATGATATTGGTTTGAGACTGAGAGTATTTTATTTAGTGGAGAACTTTGCAGCAGTATTTTATTTCTTATTCTTTTTTTATTTTATATATATTTCATTAAAAAGTATTTAAAAAAAGTGTAAACAAATTGTTAAAAAAAAGTTTATAGTAATAAACAACCTGCAGTTTAATGTTTGCATTTCTTTCCCTTACTGTACCGAAAATGAACCGAACCGTGACTTTAAAACCGAGGTACGTACCGAACCATGATTTTTGCGTACCGTCACACCCCTAATTTGCAGTATAAAACTACTAAATTAGTAGTTTACTGAAACTATACTTCAAAGTGTACAAAGTATTTAATTAGTAAACTATTAGTTTACCTATAAGGTCACTTTTAGCATAATTGCAGTACAAACTACAAATATAGATGCTAACTAGTTTTGTTCTCAAAGCGTACTACTGTTATACTTAAAGTATACTTAAAATAATACTTTTATATACTAGAAAGTGGGCCAATTTAATCCCAAGGAGTATTGAAACAGTACACTTACAAGTATACTACTAGAATACTGATATTTGTATACTTGCTACATAAAGTATACTTAAAAATATACTTGAACTTCACTTAAGTTTACTTAATAAAATAAGTATTCTAAAGTATTCTACTTCTTGGTAAGGGGACTCCCGAGGCATAACATCAACATAAATAAATTAGCAATTTATTCTGCTTTAAATTAAAAATAAAATATTGTAGCCAATATGCTTTATTTGAGTTCTAAAATAAGTTTTATTTATTAGTCTATATTATTAACTCGGCCGGATTGGACAACTCTGTGGGCCGTGTTCAGGCCGCTGGCCATACTGACTCCCCTGGTCAAGGACATTATTTTACAAATATCTTCAAATAAAAAGATATTTAAAGAATGAGATAAAAAAGATGATATTCACACTCTGTTGTGTTTTATGATTAAAGTTTGTAAAATTAATAGAGTAGATAAACTGATTGACTGAATAATATATTTAAAGAAATTAAGGATACAGGTTTATATAATATATAAAAAGGGAAATTGAATTTAAACAAGTTTAAAAGAAAATGTACGAACTACACAATCTCCATATTGGCAAGAATATGCTTGGAAAATCAATATGCAATATTTTATAACACCAGAAATATCTTCGAAAAATAATCATTTATTTTCAGCATCTGAGAATAAGCTGCGGTGAACTTAGTGAATATAGTTTTGTGTATAGGTCCTACGTTAGGTGGCCAACCAAAATGCGCTTTCTGCCGCCGCGAACACCGCCACCACCAAAGTGCATTTTTGCAGCTTTTGACCGCTGAGTGGCGCTTTAACCACAAGTTATCAAACAAGCACATCAAAGCACATTTTCACAAATATGTGTTATATTTGACAGCTGCAGTCAGGGAAAATGAAAGAAAAACACTATAGTTAAAATATTTAGTATATTTTATATTCACAGATGAAAGTTTGGTATGAAGTTATATGAGTTTCTTAAAACAAATTCAAGCAAGATAAATGTCAAGCCTATGAGCCTGCGCTTATATTTTCTCTAAGCTAAAAATTTAATAGGTGTGCAGTATTATTTATATCATATGAATTATGTGTTATATTATTTAAAATAAATTGTTTTTTACTTTGCATCGGAGCATTAAAAGTGGTAGCCTATTTTAGTGAGCTCGGCTACATGAATTAATATGCAAAATGTCAATATTTTCATATATTAGGCATATATTTTAATTTATATTTAAAAATTCCTTTAATAAAACAACATGCATTTTTGTCAAGCACTACTTTGTTATTCATTACCTCTTTTATTTTGACAGATAACTTCTTGGGAAAAAGATATTTGTCTGTACACTGATTAAGAAATTGTTGCGTGTTTAATAAATTATTTCCTTTATTTTAGTAAAACATGAGGCACTGTATAATTTTGCTCCCATTATATAGGCCTAATTAAAACAAGAAAAGAATCAATTAAACCTGCACGATTTAGCTAAATCATTGAAACTCTAAAGAATGTATGGATTAATAAAACGTCCTCATGATTAAACTCAAGTTCTCTCATTAAAATCAACAAAATTCACATGATGTAAAAAAAAAAAAATCTTCATTAATTGACAACTTAGTTGATTTCAAAGGGAGCCTTCTTTTCATGCTTTCATATAATTTAAGTAAAAAAATTAAATAAAAATTTAAATGCCTGTGTGCAAGATTTGCGTGGTGTGTGTGATGCTGAGTGGGACTTGCAGCATTTTCTACCTATTTATCGACCTATTTTCATTAAAAATCTTATTTGGTTTTATTTTGGATAATTGCATGTAAAAATGATTTACTAACAATATGATTTTTTTTTTTTTAATGAACAATTCCTGTATAAAATGGGAGGCAGGTTCTGCACCGGAGTGCATGAAGTGAATTTGATGCACAAAGTCATTTTCAAAACCTAAGAAAAAAAAACAAAAAAACAAAACAAAAAAAAAAACTGGATAAAAACATACACAAAACTTGTAAATAGTTCACAGCATAGCCTATATTAGGCCCATACATTGTTCCTATGAATATAATGTAAATTGTTTAACCCACAGTAACCAATTTAACCGATTAATCGCCTATTTTCGTTTATGGAATGATATTCCGGACATTATTTAAAAGGAATTGCAAATTGTATTTGCAATTGCGTTTTCAATACGTGGACGCATTAAATGTGACATAACCCAAACGCAAATGCAAATCGCGCATTACCATTTGCATTTTTGTTTAAGCGAACGCACAGTGTCTGCCAATTTAAAATGGAAATGCAAAGTCTGTTTGCAATTGTGTTTCCCATATCTTACTAGCTGTCATATTTAAATAGCAATATTAATTACCACATTTGCCTTTTCCCTCTCTCTGCACTGCGCATGTAAACTGCCAAAACTCAAATGGAACTGCAATTCCTTTTGCATTTGAATTTCTGACTTCTACACGGAAACCTGTCAATCAAGTGACAGGGGTGGGGCCATTTTATTGGGCGTGTTTGCATTGGGAAGTAATTGGTGAAATTGTGGAGGACATTTTGACACTCGCGCAGCAAATTGATGACAGTTCATATGGTACAAATTTCCTTTTACTCAGAAGCCATTTGGTTTTGGACAGGTTAAATGTGTTTGTGGCCTTGACGAACAGCATCATCAGTAATGATGTCTTAGCCAATCTAAGTGAAGTGGCCGGTGTTCTGAAATTTTCGGTTTCTGAGATATTTGGTGTCACTGGGCGGATCATACATGATTATTTATGAGTTTCCTGTTTCGCGTTAAAGCGACTCTGTTAGTGCGTTGTCATCGGATTAAAAAGATAAAAAGAGGCAATTGATATAATATTTAGTTTAATTTGTAATGGCTGTATATATACACATTTCCCTGAACTGAGTAAATTTCTGCTGCTATTATTATGTTTAAATGAAAAATGAAAGGAGGCACTGGTATTTCATATAATTTTTCGTTTTATTGTAAATGTACAGAGAGGAAAATTGCAGTAGTCAAATCTACTTACGAAATGCACATCCGAAATGAGCGTACTTTGTATCGAGAAACGCTCGCAGACCTACGTCACCAGTCTATTTGCCTATTTGCCTAATCTTCTCAGTACTTTAGACAGCGGTGGAAACACAGAAAGCTACGGAGCCCCTAAAGGGTCATCGTGGTGGGAAACATTTTTTTTTTTTGCATTTTTTGCATTCTCTCACAAAGATATTTGCGTTCTCTCGCAAAACCAGCTGAGTTCAGACAAACACTTCCTGTTTAGCTTGTAGTGGTTAATACAGCTCCATAAGTCCACAATGGAGCGGTTCATAGAGTTTTGTTTTGAACTTGGAGAAATAGTCAGTGCATGCATATTAAGGCACGGTTTTGGGACATAGTAAAACGCTTAATGTAAAACACTGTGTGGCATTGGAGGCCCAATTCGGTAAGGCCTAATAAATACTTTTAAATCTAATAACAATTGTAATATTAATAACCTTATTAATAGCTATCAGTAAAGCAAATAGCAATAATGCAACGTTTCTCCCCCATTTAAAAACGTCAGGCTATAGAAATGTTATGCTTAAGGGAGGTTAATGGACAAATACAGTATAGGCTAAAACCAAAATATGGTAAACAGTAATAAAATATAGCCTATTATGCACAGGATAGCAGACAAGCCCAGAACAGCTAGAAACAAGCCAAAATATAATGTAAAGAGAAACTGAAAGTATGGGCTCACGTACCGCTCTCATTCATCACAAATCTAAATGCTTCCATATTCACAATGTATTTGAAGCTAAACCATTATTGATTAAAATAACTGGGCTCTGTACATTCCAATATCGACAGGAAAAAATCATAATGAGCAAAAATGTGCAGCACTGGAGTGGGCTGGGGCTCACGCTATACGGTACAGACATAATACAGATTAACCCTCTATGGTACGGAGTTGCAATATGGCAACAATTAATTTATACTCATTTCCTTGTTATTCTGAAAAAAACTACGATATATCACATTAAGGGAATTAAAAGGGTAGGCCTATCGGTAGCCAGTGATGTGCTGTTTTTAAGTTACATGACAACTGAATGTCCTCCCAAAACTCCTTTTCCCACTGTCACCATCACACAGAAGACACCTGTTGAAGTGCTCCAGAAATTGCTCTATTAACCTAATTTCTAAACATCTTTTCTCAAGGGGGATTTTTTGGTAAGTAAATTAGATATTTTAATTCATAAATAAATTTTGTCTAACATAGTTTTACTGTAAATTAAGAAAATATCAAGGTTGCCATATGGCAACACTGTACCACAGTGGAATTACAGTAATGTATTTCCCCATTGGGATTGTTTATAGATAGTAGCATCAATAAAATTATCACAGTTATTTAATGATTTGAAGTGATTATTGTAGTAAAGTTGTATTTATGTATAAATACCAAAATTATGTCTTCTTTTCAGAAAATAAATACAGATATATTTTATGGAAAGGGCAATAGGAAGAGTGCAGAGTTGGCCTGTGATGGAGATGAAAGGTAGGTGCAAAAACCCTGTCTGGAGGGGGATCGTCCACATGATGTGCAGCAAATGTGACTTGCACCTTTACATCACAGCTGAAAAGAACTGCTTTTTGCAGTTTCATGAGATGTCATGAAATGTGACATGAGTTGGATTGAGACAGGTGCACATGGATGGACTGGGAAAACAACCCCCAGTTCCTCCCCGGGTGCTGGATCTTTAGCTGCCCACTGCTCTAGGTGTGTGTTCAATTCTCACTGCTGTGCACTTGTGTGCACTTGGATGGGTTAAATGCAGAGCACCAATTCTGAGTATAGTTTACCATACTTGGCAAATGTCACGACTTTCACTTTTCACTTTACTTCAGGGAGCCGCCTATCGTAATACCTGTATTTTATGTTTTCATGTTCTACATGGTATTAGTGCATGTTCCAAGCTACCATACATTTACTTAACTTGTATAAAATACTTTCAGAAAGACTTGTTTTTGTTGTTGGAAACTTTGTGGATGTAAATTAATAAAAAGTTGATGTATATGCATATATGATACAAAAGCAAATTTTATGTCCGTTTGCAAGCATTATAATACTTTTAAGTGCCATTTGAAGGTTAAATGATAGGAACGTATTTACTTTTGGTTTGCATGAGTTCCAAGTATAAAAATCTATCAATATCTAAAAGTCAAAGTCACCTTTATTTATATAGCGCTTTAAACAAAATACATTGCGTCAAAGCAACTGAACAACATTCATTAGGAAAACAGTGTCAATAATGCAAAAATGATAGTTAAAGGCAGTTCATCATTGAATTCAGTTATGTCATCTCTGTTCAATTAAATAGTGTCTGTGCATTTATTTGCAATCAAGTCAACGATATCGCTGTTGATGAAGTGTCCCCAACTAAGCAAGCCAGAGGCGACAGCGGCAAGGAACCGAAACTCCATCGGTGACAGAATGGAGAAAAAAACCTTGGGAGAAACCAGGCTCAGTTGGGGGGCCAGTTCTCCTCTGACCAGACGAAACCAGTAGTTCAATTCCAGGCTGCAGCAAAGTCAGATTGTGCAGAAGAATCATCTGTTTCCTGTGGTCTTGTCCTGGTGCTCCTCTGAGACAAGGTCTTTACAGGGGATCTGTATCTGGGGCTCTAGTTGTCCTGGTCTCCACTGTCTTTCAGGGATATAGAGGTCCTTTCTAGGTGCTGATCCACCATCTGGTCTGGATACGTACTGGATCCGGGTGACTGCAGTGACCCTCAAATATTTCATGGTTAGAACATAATGCGTACCATAGAGGGTTCATTAAATTTACTGTGTAACGTTATATCTGTATTGGTGATTCTTTATTTTAATAATGAACAGAATTCAGTTTGAAGATTCAATAATATAAAAGATTATAATAGAAATGTTAAAAAGTGAACACTGTTATGTTCTCATTTCGCTCTGGAACATATACGAGGATGCAATTTTCCCTGAATATCCAAAATATTGCATAGCCTATGTGACATTGATTTTATATAGGCCTAACAGTTCAACAAAAAAGTCAATATTGTGTACATTTAACATTTTAAAAGAAGCCTACATTTAAACACAATATTGTCCATATTGTATTTTACAACTAAGTTATAGTTCCAACGAAATCCGCAACAGAATGTGCGTCTCAAAGCAATAGCGGTGTTTCGTCATAAAACATAACATATACAATTAATAAGGCTAGAAAAAACTGTGCCTCTATAACAGTAAAAATGCATCTATAAATCAATTTAAGGGGGCAAATATTGTATATGTATACCAAATTCTGCCTTTTTATACCACTGTCTTATAATGGATTATTTTTATTTTTTTTCAGTAAAGGGTATACTAATTAGTCCATTATTAAAGCGTTTTCTTTCTAGGGATAGCCTACGCTTAAAGTGCAGTTTAACGGGTTACGTTCATATTCTTGGCTATTCTGCTTGTCTGTATGCTTTATTAATAAGGTGTTTACTGAATTTAGTCATCCAGTGTGTAACAAACGTTCGTAATCACGGGAAGGAGGTGGCGGGAACCGGCGAACATTCAAACAAAACTTTAATAATACAATAATCCTAAAAGAGCACGACAGCCCCTTCTCATGGACGACTGTCGCACACAAACAGAACCAAAACTCAATAAAGTCCAAGCCTGGTCCTCTCTCGTCCAACACTGTCATCAGTCCCTCCTCCGAAGCTCCTGCGGGCCTCGATACCGGTGAATGGCGCAGGTGCTCCACCGGCCTCGCCCAGTTCCTTCGGGTCTCGTCACACAGTGTTTTACATTAAGCGTTTTACTATGTCCCAAAACCGTACCTTAATAAGCATGCACTGACTATTTCTCCAAGTTCAAAACAAAACTCTATGAACCGCTCCATTGTGCTAAACAGGAAGTGTTTGTCTGAACTCTGAAAACTGAAAGTTTTGCGAGAGAACGCAAATATCTTTGCGAGAGAATGCAAAACTTTTGCGAGAGAATGCAAATATCTTTGCGAGAGAACGCAAAAAACCAAACCAAATTTTTTCACTCACTCTTTTCACTTTTTTCCCACCACAATGACCCTTTAGGGGCTCCGTATAAAGCAACAGGTCTGGGGGGGGGGTTCCTGGTACAATTGTTCCGGGTAATTTCGGTGGAAACGCGGCATTAGATTGGCAAATACATCATTACTGATGATGCTGTTTGTCAAGACCACAAACTCATTTAACCTGTCCAAAACCAAATGGCTTCTGAGTAAAAGGAAACCTGTACCGTATGAACTGTCGTCAACTTGCTGCGCGTGTGTCAAACTGTCCTCCACAATTTCACCAATTAGTTCCATTTTTCAAAACATTCCGCAAAATCGTCTATTAATAATTGTTTATTACTGTCGACTGTGAGTGACGTCACTTCCCAATGCAAACACACCCAATAAAATGGCTCTACCCCTGTCACTTGATTGTAATATAATATAATACACATAATATTTGGATTATGTCACATTTTATGCGTCCACAAATTGAAAACGCAATTGCAAATACAATTTGCAATTCCTTTTGAATAATGTCCGGAATATCATTCCATATTCATTTGCTGCATGTTTAAAGAAAAAATTATAATTAAGTTTGTGAGAGGAAAAAAATATATAAGTCATGTACAAGTTGCATTTTATAACATACAGAAACAATAACGGCTGGCCTAATAATGTTATAATGTATCAACAGGATATTTTTAGTTCCCTTTACAACAAATCCTTTAAATTGAACAAATGTATCAGAACAGAACAAGAATTAAAAATATATAATTATAATTGATAAATATAATTGCAGTACATCATAATATAGGATTTGTTATAAACAAACAATAACTAAATGAATAATAGCCTAATTTAAAGCGAAACATAAGGTAAGGTTAGGCTCTCTCATTCTCTCACTCTGGAAAAATGCAAACGTTTCCATATTCATGATGTTGCCCATTTGAAGCAGTTTGAAAAATTAAGAATAATAACAGAGTGAATAAGAATTATTTCTAAATGCTTGACTGTTCTCATTTCACTCGGCATATGGAACCTGAAGATTTTTTAACCAAGAATGAACCGAAATAAAAACATTTAGCTTTTAATCCATGTATTTAATTTAACCTTTGTGTAAAGGTCTTTCTTTTAATTTTTGATTTGTAGACTGTAGCCTAAGACTATCCTACGTTTTGAAATTAACTCACTGTAAATTTTCACTGTACATTCAGTTCGCAATCCCTCCCTTTGCGCCACCTGGCGGTAGTTTCGCAAATGATTTTAACAAGCAACTGACTTGCAGCTAACGCCGTGGCCCTGCGGCGGTGGTACACGTGGCGATATTCCTACTGTAAGCTACTAAGTAAAGATGAGTTATATTTATTTAGAATACTGAAAATTACAGCTTTTATTTACTTAATATTATAAATTAGTTTTAAATAATTGCATTTGAATTACTGAATGAAGAGCGATCAGATGAATTGTGTAGTCCTTCTTTGCCATGAAAATTAACTTAATCCCAAAAAAACCTTTCCACTGCATTTCATTGCTGTCATTAAAGGACCTGCTGAGATCATTTCAGTAATTGTCTTGTTAACTCAGGTGAGAATGTTGTAACTCAGGCTGGAGATCATTATGTCAGGCTGATTGGGTTAGAATGGCAGACTTGACATGTTAAAAGGAGGGTGATGCTTGAAATCATTGTTCTTCCATTGTTAACCATGGTGACCTGCAAAGAAACGCGTGCAGCCATCATTGCGTTGCATAAAAATGGCTTCACAGGCAAGGATATTGTGGCTACTAAGATTGAACCTAAATAAACAATTTATAGGATCATCAAGAACTTCAAGGAAAGAAGGTTCAATTCTTGTAAAGAAGGCTTCAGGGTGTCCAAGAAAGTCCAGCAAGCGCCAGGATCGTCTCCTAAAGAGGATTCAGCTGCGGGATCGGAGTGCCACCAGTGCAGAGCTTGCTCAGGAATGGCAGCAGGCAGGTGTGAGCGCATTTGCACAAACAGTGAGGCCAAGACTTTTGGAAGATGGCCTGGTGTCAGGCAGCAAAGAAGCCACTTCTCTCCAAAAAAAACATCAGGGACAGATTGATCTTCTGCAGAAAGTATAGTGAATGGACTGCTGAGGACTGGGGCAAAGTCATATTCTCCGATGAAGCCCCTTTCCGATTGTTTTGGGCATCTGGAAAAAGGCTTGTCCGGAGAAGAAAAGGTGAGTGCTACCATCAGTCCTGTGTCATGCCAACAGTAAAGCATCCTGACACCATTCATGTGTGGGGTTGCTTCTCATCCAAGGGAGTGGGCTCACTCACAATTCTGCCCAAAAACACAGCCATGAATAAAGAATGGTACCAAAACACCCTCCAACAGCAACTTCTTCCAACAATCCAACAACAGTTTGGTGAAGAACAATGCATTTTCCAGCACGATGGAGCACCGTGCCATAAGGCAAAAACGATAACTAAGTGGCTCGGGGACCAGAATGTTGAAATTTTGGGTCCATGGCCTGGAAACTCCCCAGATCTTAATCCCATTGAGAACTTGTGGTCAATCCTCAATAGGCGGGTGGACAAACAAAAACCCACTAATTCTGACAAACTCCAAGAAGTGTTTATGAAAGAATGGGTTGCTATCAGTCAGGATTTGGCCCAGAAGTTGATTGAGAGCATGCCCAGTCGAATTGCAGAGGTCCTGAAAAAGAAGGGCCAACACTGCAAATACTGACTCTTTGCATAAATGTCATGTAATTGTCGATACAAGCCTTTGAAACGTATGAAGTGCTTGTAATTATATTTCAGTACATCACAGAAACAACTGAAACAAAGATCTAAAAGCAGTTTAGCAGCAAACTTTTTGAAAACTAATATTTATGTAATTCTCAAAACTTTTGGCCACGACTGTAGACGGAGTATGTGTGAAACGGGCGTCAGAGGTATTTAGAGGTAAATAGCTAGAAAATTCAACATTCATGATATGCATCTATTACACAATTTTTTTTCCACTCTTGGAAATGACAATTTCAAAATTCCCTGCTGTTTCCATGAAACACCTACTACAAATACATTTAAGATCAAGAAGAAAAGAAGGGAAACTGAGATTTTCACACACACACACACACACACACACACACACACACACACACACAGGCTTTGCAATCAACAATCTTTCTCTCCTATGCAATGACGTTACCTTTAAGAATACAGAATAGAGCTAAAAGGATAATCACAGACATTAAACACTGCTAAATCTATTGCTTTCAAGAGTTCATCATCACAAAGATGATAAGAATTGATTATTCTGGTCATTCTCCAGCCCTTCTCAGCCTAAACTCATCAGTGTCCTGGGATTGAAAGTTTCTCCTCCAGCCATTTATTTAATCTGAGCATACGTCACGTCACTAGATCCAGCATCTGAAAATTAGAAAATTAATAAAAAATGCTAAAAATGCTAATTTTAATCTTTGCATTTTTAATTTTATTCTTCGATTTTCAACAAAGGTTGTAGATGCAGTTTCAGTGGATTTTTGTGAATTATGATTGAGTTTTAATTTGACACTCACCTTGATGGGTTTTCAGGTTCAGTTTAGAGTAAACAGTGTCAGAACTTTCACTGGTTTTCCCTAAAAGATGCCAAAAGTTAATATCACTAATGTGTGTCCAATCTTCATTTTATATTCATAAGATCTCTACAACTTCTACAGAGAGAATAAAATAAGTTTACACTTTATTTTGATAGTTCACTTTAGACATTCTACTAACTATAAGTAACTTTGTAACTAAATGTCAACTACATATCAACTAAATATCATTATTTGCAACTACGTGTCTACTAACTCTCAGAGTAGACTGTTAGGGAAGGTTTAAGGTTAGCTGAATAAGTTGACAAAGAAAGTGTTAGAAGATATTAAGCAGACAGCCTACTAATACTCTACTAACTGCTAGTTGACATGCAGTTGCAAAGTTACTTACTGTAGAATGTCTAACGTGGACTATTGAAATAAAGTGTTATCTAAAACAATTTATTTTAAAACAATTATATGTTTGACAAAAATACCTCAAAATCAGCGTATTGTAATTTGCATGCAATAATCTTTATGGCTCATGCTGATTTCAGAACGAGTGTTTAGGAAAATGCTGGTGGTGTTGCTATTCAGTGTTGTGGAAAAAAATAAATCAAAAGAGATTTTCCTTGCAGAGGACTTTAGCTCTGCTGTACACTTCTATCATGATCATAAAACCATTAGAGCTTAAACTTTTTAATTCACCTTTGTTATCTTTCTTTATCTTCTGTTTCTCTGTAGGTTTGAGTTCAATCTCAGAATAGGTGACTTCAGTTGTTCCACTTACAATGTCTACAATCAATATCAGAGCAAATATTAAGAAATGTTTCAACTGAATTTTCTCTGCAAATATTACAGTGAACTGTAAAACAAGGATGGATTGAAGTATTTAAAAAAAAAAAACAACTGCCTTATTAAATGTTCAACATTACATAATATACTTCTGTAATATCATTAGTTACCTGTGCTTATGTCTTTATTAATTGCTGCATCACCAGAGTCATAAATATGAGCAGTTCCTGTAATAAATTAATTTCATGTTATGAATTTAAGCCCACAGAGAAATATTGTTTTCACTTTGACACTAATAAAGTTGAATTAAATCTAATTGAAATATAAATGTCAGTCACACAATTATCATATTACACTTCAGAAGAAGGGGGAAATTATTTGTGTTATTAGTTGAAAGTTATTTCTAAGTATCTTCAATCTCAGCTGGTAAATATTTCTGGGTAAAGACTGACCAGACATGAGTGTTTTATTTCCTGCTTCACTCTGGTTCTGGTCTGATGTCTGACTGCTGTTCTGCTGTTGACTGACACGAGAGAGAGACTCAGATCCTCCACCTACACAAACATAACATGCTCATGAAAATCAAGAGTTTATTTGCTAAAACCGATAACTTTGTTTTTTTATTTTCTAAAACCATGTTTTTTTACTGTTATCATGTTTTCATTGTGTTAGTTAGCTATATTGTTTTATTATTTTTTATCCTAATCAAAATAACCCAACTGCAGTTTGATTGAGATTAACTGGAAAGCACAATTAATTTTTTAGTTTTTAGTTGTCAGTTTTTGCAAATGAACTCTTTAAATATTTTGAGGAGATAAGGGGGTCAAAAATGACTCTAATCTCCTTTATGCATACCTAAATAGATAATTTAGGAACAGAGTTTGCAAAAAAATATAATTGAATTTTAATAATGGAGAAGATGAACCTTTGTTGTTTCTGTAACGCCACAGAAAGACCAAGAAGACAATGATGAAAAATGAGAGTCCAGCAGTAATTCCAGCTATCACTGGACTGAGATCATCAGATCCTGATCTTCTGGAGGAAGCTGAGATGAACACATTTTACAGTCATATTAGTTCTGTTTATTACATAGAAGCATTTTAATAGTGTTTCTAGTTTCTAGTCTCACCTGTGACTGAGATCCAGCTCTCGGGTGACTCTCCTCTCTCTGGGTGTTTACAGGAGTAGAAACCCTCGTCTGACTTTGAGACAGTAGAAATGATCATCTCTGTAGTTTGACTCTGGATGAGTGACCCATCTTTATGGAAATCAGCTCTAAGGTTTGGTGAGGATGTATATTGATCTAAACAGCGAAGAGTCAGAGTTTCTCCTTCAGTCACAGGATGAACAGGACTCTCCAGAATCACACCAGCTACAGAAACAGAGCAAACATCAACTGATGAACAGTAAGAATATAGTCAGACTGTATCAACATCAACAATTTTTTTTTAAAGGTGCCTTTCAAAACAGTCAAGAACACATAAATGACTATCATAAAATACAAGACAGCAATACAATCAATTATCATTTAGAAATAAGATTGTGTGGGTGATTGAATTGAGATCACAATCCATCTACAGTATCTATATCCAAAACATATAATGAGGGCTTTGTGAAATGAATAAACACAGAAACACAGACTCACAGTGTACAGTGATATTAACAGGATGACTTCTCTCTCTAGAGTCAGACTGACACCAGTACACTCCAGTGTCTGATGTTCTGGTGTCTCTGATTGTACATGAAGATCCTGTTTGTGATCCTCGACGTAATGATGTACAATTTTTCAGCCGCCTGCTCTCTGTGTATCTTCTCACTGTCCATCCAGTAGAGTTACTCTGGTCCTCACAGCTCAGAGAGAGAGAGACAGATGTGAAGTGTTGAGTTCTGCTGGGACTGACCATCAGAGAGACTGGAGGAGAAACACCTGAGAAGACAATCACAGATACAATTCACAAATCAAGTCAAGACACTTTTATTGATAAAACACTTTACACAACTTACATTGTTTCAAAACAACCTTTCAGAAAAAAAATATTCAAGTTATATTTTCACTTTCACTTATAGTATCAGAAAATTCAAAATTTATATTTAAAACTTCATAAACAAAATTGCACTTTAATATATTTGCCATTATTCCATCAGCGGCAAACCAAAGACAACTGGATAACCAACAAAAACCTCCATAAGATGTTACTATTGGAGAAAAACCCTGAGAGAAACCAGACTCAACACGAGGATCAGTTCTTCTTTGTCTGTACAGTGTGAACCTAGTCGTGTTTTTCTGGTTAGTTTGGTTTATTTAGACCCTGCTAGTAGATGCAGTAACTAAACCTGACAGCAGAAGCATCTTTCTCCATTCACACCATTCAAAAGTAGCTGTATATATTATGACAGGACAACATTTCAAGACACATCAAGCTCTAAAAGATCAAGGAAAATGTCCAGAGTGTCACTCATTCTGTGATTCAGTTTGAACTCACCAGTGACCAATATTAACTGTTTGTTGCTGATGGTTGTGTTATAGACTGGTTCTCCTCTCTTTGCTCTGCACACATAAACTCCTGTGTGATTTACTGTAGCAGAACTGACAGTGTATTTTCCTCCAGCTCCTCTGCTGCTGTCTGAGAGCAGATCATAATGATATCTGTAGTCTGTATAAAGTGAAAAAGTGCAGTTACCTCAAGAAATGAGCAGATATTGTTATTTGAGTCTTATACATGAACTTTTTTGGTATAATCAGAGTGTTCAGATTGATTAAATATTTTTAATCTCTATTATTTTATTTATGAAATCAGTTTATTCAGATATTGCTACATAAAGCACGTTATATCTTACCTGATGAGAAAGTTCCAGTGAACCAGCTGAATGTCCAGCCTGTAGAGGAGCCGTTAACCTCACAGATCAGAGTCACTGGATCTCCTTCAGTCAACCACGTCTGAGGAGAAACACTTAATACTGTTCTGGGATCTGAAGGTGAGAAATCACTCATTAATAACATGTTATACTTGTGTGTGTAGGCTATGTGAAGAAATGATCAAACTCACCTGATACTGTCAGTGTAACTTCATCACTGCGGTGTGATGTCCGTGATCCTCCTCTCTCTGATCCTTTACAGGAGTATTTACCCACGTCAGACTCAGTAACAGAACTGAATGTGAGTTCCTGTAGTTCACTGGAAACATAGTCTGAACCGTCTTTATACCAGCCGTACTGCCAGCGAGTGACTCCTTCAGCATTTATGTCACATCTGAGAGTGACTGTCTCTCCTCTGAACACATGCTGAGCAGGTTTGATGGTCACTGTGGGTTTTGGTGTTTCTGTAAAATGACAACAATTCACAAAAATAATGCTCTGTTTTTACTTTATGAATACAGTTACTTGACTGTAAAACACAAATGCTAAATCAGATGAGACTGAAGTGTTGCTCTCTATAGCTCTAATAGTAATTTATAAAACCTTTGTCAATATACACTTATTGAGAGTTTAGAAATGTATAAAAATATATCTGCTGTTTTTGATAAACTGATGTTTCTTGTAAAACCTCAGATTTGTCACATGAATAATTCAACTTTTTAAAAGTGTGCATTTATAGTCAACATAATGTGAGTAATATCAGTTGGTTTATAGGTTACTGTACAATCAATCTTAAGTGATGAAAATATATGAATCAAATTGACTCACCTTCAGTTTGTCCAGAGTAGATGATTGAAATCAGCACTAAAACACAAAGAGAAAAACTCATTACAATCTGAACATTGAGCTGATAATAATAAAGATGAACGAATATTAAGATATTGTGTGGGGACTGTATATGTGTCTAGATAAACGTGAAAACATCTGACTGGTATTTTATAGATTTGATCACAGCAGAGAACTGTTTCAGGATCTTCAAGACAACAGTCTGATCACGAGCAGAAGAATAAAGACAAACTCTTACTAACTGTGTACTAGTGAATATTACAACAACAGTGACAATAACTGCAAAACAAACCAACAGAACTGATTCAACAGCATTACACATCACAAAACTGAACGAGAGAACAAACACTGATCTACAACACAACAGAGTGCATTTATCTTTCACAAACAGCACTAACTACACACTTCCTCTCTCAAACTCATCCTTCACTCATATATCATGGACTATAGCTCGATCTGAAACTCTGAGAGCAGCAAGAAAAGACATACATCTAGGAACACTAACACACTTGATCATTTACATAATATAATAGCAATTACACTGAAATACATTTAGAGGAAATAATACTCACAGAGCAGAAGAGGAAGTTGACTGAGCTCCATACTGACTGAATGATGACAGATGGTTAAAGACACAGATGTGTTAAAGACTCAAGACTTCCTGAAACCTGTGCTCAGATCTTTAGAAACCGTTTAACCCAAGCTATAGGATAATAATGCGCATTTGATCAGATACAACTGCAGTCACAATTTATGAGATGCATTATTCGAATGCTTGGTGATAGAGATGTGTTTTAATCTAGATTTAAACAGAGAGAGTGTGTCTGAACCCCGAACATTATCAGTAAGGCTATTCCAGAGTTTGGGAGCCAAATGCTAAAAAGCTTTGGTGGACTTTGCTATCCTAGAACTACCAAAAGTCCAGCGTTTTGTGACCTTAAGAAGTCTGATGGATTGTAGCCTGGTATAATGCTAGTTAGGTATGCAGGAAAAATATAAGTATTTTTAGAAAGAAATAGCCAACATCAGACATGCATCAATATTTAAGAGAGAATGGTGTGAAAGAGGAAGCTTGCATTACTAAGAATTTCTAGTTGATGGTGCCGTGATACCAAATAAAGCACATGCAGTGTGAAGAGAAGATCATATCAGTGGTCTTCAGATCTTGTTTTGTTATCACTTCTTGCAGAATGAGAAATGTTAGTAAAACTAAACACATACACATTTTAATTAATTGAGAAGTTTTGTAAATCTCTATTCTTATAGTTCTCAGACTCAGTTTTCTCAGTTGCTGAAACACTAAAATTCACTGTCATCAACATGACATTTTCAAAAATATTTCTCAAACTATTAACACTATTGTTGTTTCACAACTCTGGTCAGCATTTAACCCCGTGTTCCTGTTCTGTAGCGTTCACAAACCATCAATGCCACCAAAACCAGCAGTTCTCACCATGTGAACACTATTAAGCAGCTTGAATAAAAAAATAAATAAAAAAAAGTTACAAACTAACTGTAAAAATGTTTGGAGATTACAGTAGCATTTTGTTCCAAAATGCAAAATACTTAATAATTGACATGTAAAACCTGACTGACTGCAGTAAGAGATCATGAAATAATAATAAAGAGACACTGAAATAATGTTTGAGAAAGAAGCTCCAGAATATTTTAAAAGGCACGGTTTCTTTATTTTTTTTTAAAGTTCAAAATAAGAAAAAAATACAAAGCATCTGCTACAAAGCAGTGATACAAGTCAGAAGACTTACATTAAGAAATGATGAATATACGTTTATAAATTACAGTGTGGAATCATGTGGTTATAATTTTGTGAAACAAACAAGAGGCTAAATAGCATTGTTATACTGAGACTTATATTAGGACTGATAGCGGTGTGTGAGGTTATGTATTGTTATGCTAATGATACACAGCTCTACTTTTAACATCAAGCAGTTGATCACACAACAGCTACACAAATCTCTGACTGCTTGATGAACATTTCAGCATTAAAACTCATTCTAGTGAAGATGGAGCTTGTCATCTTTCCTGCTACTCCAACAATACAGCACAACTTCACCATCCAGCTAAACTCATCAATAATCATCCCAACCAGATCAGCCTGAAATCTTAGGTTAATCATTGATGACCAGCTGACCTTCAGAGACCACATTTAACATCTACTACATGAATAAATGTAAATGTTTCATCTGTTTTAACAATACGTTAGCTGACACTGTCGAGTATGTCACTCAGTTTGGAAAAATCTAACAGAAACATGCTTTGAAAGTCCACACATTCAACGACTAATGAGGCATTAAGGGGCAAATGTCACCCTTATATTAAAAAATATATATATCTGTCACTACTGTGAACCAACTATCACACAAAATATGAAGTCAGCTGTCCATTGCAGCTCTAAAACAGCCAAGATACCAGAACAAAAATACACTCAGCAAAATATTGTCTAATTATTGTTATCAACGTATTCCCATAAAATAGAGATGAACAAACAGTTTATTTCATCAGTGTGTATCAGCCTTCCAGAGGTGGAAAGAGTACAAAAATATTCTACTCAAGTAAAAGTACCATTACATTAATGAAATTTTACTTAAGTACAAGTAAAAGTACCAGTCTAAAAAATCCACTCAAGTAAAAGTAAAAAGTAGCTCATTTAAAATTTACTCAGAGTAAAAATTACTTAGTTACATTTTAACAGTGGGAGGGAGTCAAAAATGGGACAGGCCAAGGGTATCAAACTCAGTTCCTGGAGGGCCACAGTCCTGCACAGTTTAGATATAACCCTAATTAAACACACCTGATCCAGCTAATCTAATCATTTAGGTTTATTTGAAAACTACATGATATGTGTGCTGGAGCAGGGTTAGAACTAAACTCTGCAGGGCTACGGCCCTCCAGGAACTGAGTTTGACACCCCTGGGATAGGTCTATTAATCTCAAACTAGTTGTTTTTAATTAAAGGAATCAGTTATTTAGAATAATAAAACATTTGGGCTGTTACCAGGCAAATCAGTATCAACAAACTCATCTTTTAATGCAGAGGAAATGCAGAAGCTTCATCGGACGTGACATTTAGATGTATTACACTGTTTAGTGCAGGACAAGAATGCATTTAACCTGCAGTTACAAATGCATGAATAATGTTTTGATATGCCAGACATAAAATGTTGAATACTCATTTGAAATTATAAAAACTTAATTATAAAAAATAAAAAATCAAAAGATACTTTAAATGTGAAATTAAAATGGCCAGTATGTGTTAGCAAGTCACTGTTAATAAGTGAGTCATTGTGATTGAACCGAATCATTTAAACGGTTGATTCATTCAGAAACGAAACACTGTCATGTTGCTCAGAGATGCAAAATTTTGCTTTGGTGGCTGTGTTTGGAATAAATTTTTGTTGTAGAAATAGAGCAAAAACAATGGCAATATGGTGTCTAAAACACAAGTCTCTTAGTTTACTGTCCTGTTGTAAAAAAAAAAAAAAAAAAAAAAAAAAAATATATATATATATCAGTGGCGGCTGCTGGTCTTTCAAAGAGGGGAAGCTCATTTTCGGCCTACATTATAACCCTCTGATGGTCTTCATTTGTAATGACACTCGGGGTCTTTTTGACCCCAGACAATACCATTTCATTTTGTAATAGTAAAATATTTAAATTTTTTACAAATATAATTTTACTCTGTTCATTTATGTTTTTACTAAACTTTGTACAGTTTTTGGAGGATTTAAATCTTTTACATTTCTATAAATAAATAAATATTTATTTAAATAGGCTTTTTTTTTTTACAAAAAAAGAAAAAAGCATTTCAGGTAAAATTCACTTCATAAAAGACCCAGATTTCTAACTTTCATACATGGGGATACCATGGATAATTTTATAAGGTTTAATGTAAGATTTTTGCCCATTTTTGGGGAAATTCAGTTTAAAAATTGTAATAAATCACTTTAACCACTAGATGGCTATAGTGTGTGTGTGTGTGTGTGTGTGTGTGTGTGTGTGTGCGCGCGCGCACATTTTCAATCTGTCTTAGTTACCAATTTACTTTTGTGGTGGTTCTGCATTTTACAAATATCAAGAAATATTGCCGCAGTTTGTCTTTCGAATACACTTGAGAAATCCGCGATCATGGGACTGAGCGTGAAACAGCTTCGCCGACTTCTTATGGTGCAGACCGCTGTCAGTCAAAAGGAGATCGACAGATCCTCCAATCATCACGCGGAAGCCCAGTCTTCATTCACCTCCAGAGACGCTGAGCGTCCGTGGGCGGGACATAATCGCAGCATTTATCCAATGACCGTCTAGCTTCGGAGCACTGAAAAAAACTGTTCAAAGCAGCCCCATCGAAGTCAATGGACGCTCGGCTTCAACAGGGAAATGCACTGTGACGCTACGGGAATGTATGAGAAGAAAATCGAGTCAGCCGACATGTAGCTGATTAACACAATACATAATACACAATAGTACATATTTGACCGTTGGGTTTTTTTTTTTTACATTAGAGGGGAAGCTGAGCTTCCCTTGCAGTCTTAAAGAAATCCCCACTGATCTATATATATATATATATATATATATATATATATATATGTGTGTGTGTGTGTGATTATGATTTTTAGAGGAAAAGACAGCATTCTTTGTGTGATTTTGATTCTAAATGATTTTGATTGATTTCATTCTAAATGCATTTCAACAGACTGAATCACACAGTGAAAGAACACTCTAAATGCGCGCGTACATCATTAAAACAACAATTATGATATTATCGCAGACAATATATATCGCACACTCCGCACCAGTCTTTTTGGCTAATTTGTGCAAAACCTCTTGCTAAAATGTCAAAGCATCATTTTAACCACCAATGCAATGACGCAATTATTTAGCTCACCTCTATATGCTTACGTGGGGTTGATGTCTTGTCGAGATTTTATAAACTGCTAGTTTGGTCTCCCTAGGCAAGCACAGCATACACAGCATAATAGAGCATACATATGGCCAGGGGTTCACTTCATTTCCTTGAGTTCAACTTCAGAATATGACGGGGTTTCGTTTTCAGCGGTGTCTGCACCACTAACGCCTGTTTTGTCCGTCTGCATCTGTCTTGTGATTTTAGCGCCAGTTTGCCCTCCTGCCCATTATTTACTGACTTTTTTTTTTACTCAGTAATTAATGTGTTTTAAAATGTAGCGAAGTACAATACTTCAAACAAAATATACTTAAGTAAAAGTAAAATTACAGATTAAAAAAAATACTTAAAAAAGTAGAAGTACACAAAAAAGCTACTCAATTACAGTAACGCGAGTAAATGTAATTCGTTACTTTCCACCTCTGCAGCCTTCAGAGAGGCAATTCATTAAAATAATAATAATATAAAAATATGCATTATACTGATAAACATCCATGTCTATTTTTAAATTCAATATAAAATCAAAAAGTACCCAATTTAATTTATTGGCTATTCCAAAGATAAACAAAGCAATGTACATTCACTGGCCACTTTATTAGTTACACCTTGCTTGTACTGGGTATGACCCCCTTTTGCCTTCAGAACTGCCTTAATTCTTCGTGACATAGATTCAAAAAGGCTTTGGAAACATTCCTCAGTGATTTTGGTCCATATTGACATGATAGCATCACACAGTTGCTGCAGATTTGTCGACTGCACATCCATGATGTGAATATCCCGTTCGCTGCTCTATTTGATTGAGATCTAGTGACTGTGGAGGCCATTTAAGTAAAGTTAACTCATTGTCATGTTCAAGAAACCAGTCTGAGATGATTTGAGCTTTGTGACATGCTGCATTATCCTGCTGGAAGTATCCATCAGAAGATGGGTACACTGTAGTCATAAAGGGATGGACATGGTCAGCAACAATACTTATACTTTTCATTTCATATACTTCTATTGTCCAATTTTAGTGAGCCTGTGTGAATTATAGCCTCTGTTTCCTGTTCTTAGCTGAAAGGAGCAGCGCCCGGTGTGGTCTTCTGCTGCTGTAGCTCATCTGCCTCAGGGTTTGATGTGTTGTGTGTTCAGAGATGGTTTTCTTCATACCATGGTTGTAACTAGTGGTTATTTGAGTTAATGTTGCCTTTCTATCACCTCTAACCAGTCTGCCGTTCTCCTCTGACCTCTGACAGCAACAAGGCATTTTCGTCCATACAACTACCACTCACTGGATATTTTATATTTTTTGGACCATTCTCTGTAAACCCTAGAGATGGTTGTGCGTGAAAATGCCAGTAGATCAGCAGTTTCTGAAATACTCAGACCAGCCGTCTGGCACAAACAACCATTCAACGTTCAAAGTCACTTAAATCCCCTTTCTTCCCCATTCTGATGCTTGGTTTGAACTTCATCAAGTCGTCTTCCCCACATCTAGATGCCTAAATGCAGTGAGTTGCTGACATTTTTGTGGCTGATTAGCAATTTATGTTACCAAGCAATTGAACCGGTGTACCTTATAAAGTGGCCAGTACGTGTATATATCAGGCTTTTTTTTCTTTCTTTTTTTTTGCATTCCAAATAATTCCTGTAAGTTCTTCTCTACACATTTTCTCATTGAATATTCTGTTTCACTCAGGAGTCAAAAGAGTTGTGATGCTGGTTCATGTTCACTTTAACAACTGTGAGATGTCAAAAGGAGTCTCTCCCAAAACATGACTTTTACAGTAAGTCAGCATGTTCAGTCTGAACTGAGACACTGAGAGATTCCAGGATGAAGCTGAAGTTTTCTCACTATCACGAAAGGTTAAGATCAGACTGCAGAAAAGAAGAAGAAAATATAAACTCTTTCTGTTAAAAAACTCCATCTATGAAACATTTCAGTCAGGATTCAGAACTTTTCATAGTACGGAGTCAGCTTTATTAAAGGTGTTAGATGATATCTATATAGTAACTGACCAGGGTGATAGTATTGTATTGGTGCTGTAAGATCTTACTGTTGCATTTGACATGATAGACTATCATATTCTTATTGATCGACTCGAGTCCTATATGTGCTTGACGGGAACCATTTTAAGTTGGTTTAGTTCCTATTTAATGGACCGGAGGCTCTCAGTTCGACTGGGCACCCACATGTCACCAGCTGCTAAGCTCCCATAGGGGGTCCCACAGGGATCAATACTTGCACCAACACTTTTTTCTCTGTACATGCTCCCTTTGGGCTCTATTTTCAGGAAGCATGTAGTCTTGTTTCACTTCTATGCTGATTATAGCCAGATTTATGTGCCACTTAATCGCTCTTGATAGCAACACCTGTGACACTTTGTTGACTTGTATGAAGGACATAAACATCTGGAGGGAGTCAAATTTTCTTAACCTAAATGAAAATAAAACTGAAATTATTATTTTTGGTCCCCCAATAACATTCCCTTAAAATATCTCAGTTATCACTTTGGTACATCCCAAGTCAAAACCTGTGTTTAAAACCTGAGTGTTTTGCTTGACAGCGAGCTGAAACTTGATAGTCAAGTAAATTAGGCGGGTAAATCTTGTTTCTTTCATCTCCATCTTCTCTTTGAAATCAAGCCTTTCCTCACTTTAAGACTTTGAGAAAGTAATTCATGTTTTTATATCATCACGTTTAGATTACTGTAACTCCTTGTATTGTGGAATGAATACCACTACCTTGGCCCGTCTCCAGTTGGTCCAAAATGAATCAGCAAGACTCTTAATGGGCCTACGTAAATTTACTCATATCACTCCTGTCTTATCTTCTCTGCATTGGCTGCCTGTGCGTTTTAGAGTGGAGTTCAAAATCCTTGTTTTCGTCTCGGCTCAACCCGACCCGGCTCAAAGTCATAACATAAAGAGGACAACTGACAAGATGATTTCAAATAAAGAAATTGTAAGTTTATTTAAAATTAAACAAATTATGTCTAGGGTTCGAACATAAGATAATTATAGTAAATATCAACACAAAATCAAATCAATAAACAGTTGGAAATGAGGTTGGTAGAGTTGTGGAAATCATATGGGAACACAAACTCAAGAACCCACTCTTCAAACAAAAGTCACAAAACACAAATGAGAGAGAACTAGGCAAAATTCAGGAGCTCCTTAAATAGTTTGCCACAGGTGCAGCTGATCTTCATTAGAGCAATCCCGCCCACCAAGAAGGAGTCAGTCCTAGAACTCAAAAGATAAAAGATAAAAAGAAAACATGGGCAGGGATGTAACACCTCCACCCACAAGAAATTAAATAATCTGGATTATTTAATACAATTAATTATCATAACCCCAAAATGAGGAAAAATAAATCTACACCAATTTAAATAAAAGATACCTACTAGTAAATGGGAATTCAGCGCGCACAAAGGGCCACATTTATGAAATAATTCATATTTAGAAATCGCCCAAAGGTCACAGGCCGGAACATTACACACGAGACCTTTCCTTTCCTTTAATGTGATGAATTTGTAAAGGATATGATTGCAGAAACAAACTCCACCTCATTAAGCGCTGGTTGGTAGTACAACTACGCTGTAAAAAGACTAAAGGATTGTGATCAGTCATCACCTTAATCGGACTGCCGCTGCCCAAATAAACCTCAAAATGTTGAATAGCCAAAATCAATGCCAAAGCTTCCTTCTCAATTACAGAATAGTTTCTTTGATGGATATTGAACTTTTTGGAAAAGAAACACACTGGATGTTAAACTCCTCGGTCATCGTCCTGCAAAAGAACTGCACCAGCACCCTTTTCACTGGCATCTACCGCCAGTTTAAAAGGAGTCTCGAAATTTGGGGCTGACAAGACAGGGGCATTCACTAACAATGCCTTTGCATTATCAAAGGCCTGCTGACAATCGGTCGTCCACACAAAATCTTTTTTTGGACTTAACAAGTCAGTAAGAGGACTCACTACACTTGCAAAATTTGGACAAAAAGCCCGATAATAGCCAATCATTCCTAAAAACCTTCTCAAATCCTTACGAGACTGAGGCACAGGAAAAAGGTCTATAGCTTCCACTTTAGCACAAATTGTTCGAACCTGACCCTGCCCCACAATTTTGCCCAAATAAGTGATGGTGGCTTTGGCAAATTCACACTTGGCCAAGTTAACAGTCAGATTAGCAGCTAACAAATGATCTAATATAGCCTTTATTTGAGTTATATGACTAGTCCAATCAGAACTATACACCACAATGTCGTCCAGATATGCCTCACAGTTGTTTAACCCTGCTATCACTCGATTGACTAATCTCTGGAAAGTAGAAGCAGCATTTTGCATGCCAAAAGCCATAACCTGATATTCCCATAACCCATCTGGGGTCACAAATGCAGAAATCTCTTTGGCTCTGTCAGAAAGAGGAACCTGCCAGTAGCCCTTCAACAGATCTAACTTAGTCACATAACTGGCAGGCCCTACCCGGTCAATGCAATCATCCAATCTGGGTAAAGGATAAGAATCTACTTTAGTTAGAGCATTAACTTTACGGAAGTCTGTACAGAACCTCTGAGAGCCATCAGACTTGGGTACCAAAATGCATGGCGAACTCCAGGCACTTTGGCTTGGTACAGCGATTCCATGCTCAGTCATATAGGTCACCTCTTTGCTCAATAGTGCATGCTTTTCAGGACCAACCCGGTATGGATGTTGTTTCACAGGAGCAGCACCTGACACATCAATATCATGCACCACAAGATTCGTTTGGTTAGGCACATCTGGAAACAAATGAATATAGGAACTGATCAGTTCTACAAGAGTAGACCTTTCCATCTGAGGCAAATGAGAGCGATGAGCCTCAAGATTAAAGAGAATTTCAGAGTTATTTAACCGAGGTACAGGTACTTGCACATCACCAAGTTCCTCTGGAAAAACGGACACGGTAAAACAGCCACATTATTGGTTAACCCATCAGAGTTCCTGGCTCTAACAAAATACTCCTTCAACATATTAATATGACACAAACAACTACGCTTGCGTCTGCCTCGCGTAGAAATGACATAATCTAGATCACCAACCTTGCGTTCAATGGTGTAAGGCCCTGAAAATCGTGCCTGTAATGATGAACCATGTATAGGAAGCAAAGCCAGAACTTGATCTCCTACTGAAAAATCCCGCTTCTTAGCCCGCTTGTCATACCAGGTCTTCATCTTTTTCTGTGAGCCAGCCAAATTAGTATGAGCAATTTCACAGGCTTTACTAAGCCGATGTCGAAAATGACTAACATAGTCCAGCAGATTGGAAGAATCAGATGCCTCCGCCAGCCATTTCTCCTTTAACAATTTCAATGGACCACGGACATTATGGCCAAAAACCAATTGAGCAGGACCAAACCCCAGGGAATCCTGTACAGCCTCTCTGGCTGCAAAAAGCATGAAATGCACCCCTTCATCCCAGTCCCTCTGGAACTCAAGACAGTAGGTTCTTAACATGGCTTTCAGGGTTTGATGAAACCTCAAGAGCTCCTTGGGACTCTGGGTGGTAAGCACTAGAATGGCAAGATGAAATACCCAACTGATCCAGCACCTGCTCAAATTTTGGACATAAAATTGGACCCTTGATCAGACTGAACAGTTTTTGGAAGCCCGAACATTGAGAAGAACTTCAGCAAGGCCTGTACCACAGCGGGAGCTGTTATCTTCCTTAAAGGAATGGCCTCAGGGAAGCGAGTAGAAGCACACATAACCGTCAACAAATACTGGTGGCCGCGTTTGGTTTTAGGTAATGGACCAACACAATCTACTAAAACTCTACCAAAAGGCTCCTCAAAAGCTGGAATAGGATGCAAAGGAGCAACAGGTATAGTTTGGTTGGGTTTACCTGTTACCTGGCAAATATGGCATGTCTTACAATAAGAAACTACATCTCTTTTAAGACCAGGCCAATAGAAATTCTGCAATATACGATTATATGTCTTATTTATACCAAGATGTCTGGCCATACCACAGTCATGCGCTAGCTTGAGAACTTCTTCACGAAAAACCTGAGGTACCACGACCTGAAAAACATTGCACCAGTCATCTTGTTCAGACAAAGATCGAGGGCACCATTTTCTCATTAGTACCCCGTCCTTCTGGAAAAACCCAAATGACAACTCATTCACCTCTTGCTCCGTACTCGGTTCATCTAACAGAGAAGATAAAGAAGAGTCTTTACTCTGTTCTAAAATGAGTTGATCCCTTGTAATCAATGATTTTTTGTAAGGAATGTCTTGGGATGTTTCTAACACTTCTTTACCTATCATTATCTGAGATTCAACAGACCCATCTTTATCTCCACCCTTCCAATCACACTCCCCAAAAAAAGTATCGGCCAAATTAAAATTCGTACCCCCTTCATCGGTGGAACTAGAAGTCTGTTTAGACCTAGCCCGTGTCACCGCACATACTGAAAAAACATCTGGAAAAGTCTGAGACAACTCATCAAAACTCACCTGATATAGGCGCTTCGGTAACTTAAGGGCTAGGTATAACTTTAACTCCTGCCAAATCATTGCCTAAAATGAAGGAAACCCCTTCAATTGGCAAAGAAGGTAGCACTCCTACTACTACCTGACCAGAGACCAACGGTGACTTTATACCAATGCGATGTAAAGGGACAATGGTACAGCCCATTTCAACCCCTCTTACCAAAATTTGAGCACCTGTATCAGTCTGGTCAGACAGAGGTAATACCCCCTTAAGAAGCAACGATTGTGCAGCTCCCGTGTCCCTGAGAATACGCACCGGAACACTACCATCCTGTCCTGATAAAGAGACAACTCCAGTTGTTAAAAAAGGAGTATAATCAGTGGAACCATCACTACTTTCCATGTTCTCCCACTTCGAAGAGTGGCGCTCACACTCATCACTTGGCAAAAGGGGCAATTGGCGTGCAGTAGCTAACCCAACTGGCTTGGTAGATTTTGCTTTCTTATTGAGAACAAAACACTCCGATATCTTATGACCTGGCTTTTTGCAATAGAAACAAATAATATTTGCCTTAACAGGAACTGCCTCAACTTTCCTAGGAGAGGTTGAACCAGAACTAGATCCGGCCATGACCAACTTACTTCGACTCTGATAGTAGTTTCTTTTTAGGTCACGATTTCCAAACAACCCTTTATGGGTTAGAGAAAATTCATCAGCCCTAGTGGCTGCATCACACAACTTGGAAATCTTCTGTTCATTCAAGTAAGTAACTAGACCTTCTGGGAGACAATTCTTAAACTCTTCTAAAAGAACCAACTCCCTGAGCTGTTCTTTGGTCTCAACCTGCTTAGAAGCACACCACCTATCAAACACGTTCTCCTTTTCTCGAGCAAACTCTACAAACGTCTGCTTCTCACTTTTAAAGTAATTTCGAAAGCGCTGACGATATGCTTCGGGCACTAACTCGTAAGCATGGAGAATGGAGGTTTTAACAGTATCATATACAGCACTCTGTTCTAAACTAAGTGCTGAATAAACCTCTTGAGCCTTACCCGTAAGCACACATTGTAAAAGCAGCGTCCAAACCTCTTTAGGCCACTTCAGTGTAGTAGCAACTCTCAAAGTGGGAGAAATACTTCTCTACCTCTTTTTCAGAAAAAGGAGGAACCATTCTTATATGCTTCCCAATATCAAAAACTTGCTCTACCCTTTGAGGAATCTCGGAGGGAACAACAAAAGGTGAAACAGGCGGTTGGCCCTCAGGCCTCCAACCTGCCAACTCCAGCTCCATTTTTTTTAAGGACAAAAGCCCGCTCACGCTCCCTTTCCTGTCCCTCCAATTTCCTAATCTCAAGTCCTCCCTGCAGCTCTTTCGCTTTCAAAGCTAATTGGTCTTGTTCTAGACGACACCTCACTAACTCCAAATCCAACTCTTTTTCCCGTAACACCATCTCTTTCAGCTTGACTTCACTGCCAACAATGGGACCTGGCACCTGTAATTTTCCACCAAAAACGTTCTTTTCCTCTAAAGTGCCCTTTAAACTTTTTAAGATCGACTCTTTAAGTTTCTTATCAGCACTAGTAAGCTCTATATCATAATGAGCAGCAACCATCAACAGCTGCTCTTTAGTGCACTTTTCAAGTGCTTCCTCAGAAGGCTCTTTCAAAAAAACTTCGACATTAGAAGCCATAGCTAAACTTTACACCTTCACAACAGTAGCCACTTTAGGAGTTCCCAAAAACACCACAGTATCCTTTCAAATATATTTCACAAAAACAAGGATTTAAACTTTTGGCCAACCCCATTTCCACAAAGCTACTAAAAAGGTAATTTTAATCTGCACCAGTCAACAAGTCAATCACTTACCCAAACACTAAATAGGTTTACCAAAAACCTCTCAACAGGTAACATGCTAACACTATGGTAATCTTCAAAAAGAAACCCCCTCATAAATCACCAAAATCATGCCTAAATTGTTGACCACATTCAACAACCTAGCATGCTACATCATAACCGCATGTTACCCAACACATTGACATACCAACAACTTTGGTTACTGGTGCAAAATCACTTACCAACTTGAAGAAAGTGAGAAAAGAAAAAAAAAAAATCCTGCTCTCTCAAACATAACTTTTCACAAGTTCCCAACACTAAACAATGATGCTAAACAAAACACCACTGAACATGGATATCTTAGACAGCAACTCTGGTTCACTATATAAAAGAAAAAAAAAATCCTCTCTAATCTTCAAAGGCTTACCAGGCTCGGGGCCACTTTAAACGCTGAACTTCGTGTCACCTGGCAAAAAACCAGGCCCTGAATAGCGTACCCCCAACAGAGATTAAATCTCCACCCGGGATACCTTCAAAAATAACAAACTAACAAAACAAACTAACAAAACAAACAGTGTGCCGTTGGAAGGATTGACTAGCAACCCAGCTGGAACACTCTACATAACCGGAGACTTCTAATAATCCAATACCCCTTTCCAAACTCCACTCAACAAATAAAACCTCAAATCCAAACCATTATTGATCCCGGACGAGGCCCCAATTTATGTTACGACCCGGCTCAAAGTCATAACATAAAGAGGACAACTGACAAGATGATTTCAAATAAAGAAATTGTAAGTTTATTTAAAATTAAACAAATTATGTCTAGGGTTCGAACATAAGATAATTATAGTAAATATCAACACAAAATCAAATCAATAAACAGTTGGAAATGAGGTTGGTAGAGTTGTGGAAATCATATGGGAACACAAACTCAAGAACCCACTCTTCAAACAAAAGTCACAAAACACAAATGAGAGAGAACTAGGCAAAATTCAGGAGCTCCTTAAATAGTTTGCCACAGGTGCAGCTGATCTTCATTAGAGCAATCCCGCCCACCAAGAAGGAGTCAGTCCTAGAACTCAAAAGATAAAAGATAAAAAGAAAACATGGGCAGGGATGTAACACATATCTTTAAAGACCTTAGCTCCCTCATATTAATCTGAACTGCTTTCCTTACATAACCCCTATCAAGCTCTGGGATCTAGTAATATTAGATTGCTCACTGATCCTAGAGTTAAATTAAAGAAAATGGCTGAACATGGATTCTCTGCTGTGGGCCCTAAACTTTGAAAATAGCCAAACAGTTCATGTTAGATCTGCTGCTACTTTACAGGTTTTTAAATCTTTACCCAAAACACATTACTTCTCCATTGCTTTCAATGTCCCTTGATGTTCCATCTCTATACTCCATATTATTTCTTATATTTTGTTATATATTTTAAATGTTAAAATATAATATTTTATATGTTTAAATGTTTTATTTACTATTTATTTTGATGCTGTAAAACACATTGGTTGGCTGCTGCTGTTGTAAATGGTGCAATATGAATAAATTAAACTTGAAACTTGCAGTTTGTTGTTCTTCAACAGATGCAACTGTTAAATACACACAAAACAATCAAGAATTTATTTGAACAGCTTTGTATGTTGTTCTCTCTTTATGTTAACTGTTTTTATGAACTACCTACAATCATCTTTTAATTATACTTAAATTTTACCAGAATAGACTAAATAAAATAATGTGCAAAATAATATGTATTTTGTCAGTGAGGAAAGAAGTGTATTGAAGAGTAAAAGATAAGCAGGATTGACACAATTTATTACAATGTATTTACAGCAATTTTCACAATAACATTCTGATGCATCATGGTCACTACAGTGGACAGTTGTTTGGAAGCCCTTTTGAACCATTTAAGAACATCGTGTCCCAACCACCAACTGGCAAACCCCCAAGTGTTGTCTACAATTCCATTTAATTGTTGTCTTTTTATCTATTTTTATTTATTCATTTGTTTTAGATATTGCATAATTAAAAATGGCTTCAGGAATAAGTGTTAAAGAAACTATTTAACACATTGCTAACATGTTTTAGCACATTGAAACCATGATTAGCATGTTGCTTAGATAGATAGATAGATAGATAGATAGATAGATAGATAGATAGATAGATAGATAGATAGATAGATAGATAGATTTGAAATATTAGATGGAGTAGAATCTTAAATGAGTTTTGACTGATTAGAAATAGCTGAAGGGAAGCTTGTTTGAGTCTCAATGAATTCTGGGAGTTTAAGTTTGAATTTTGAAAGTTGGAGATTAAATAGTCTTGGCTCATTTGAACATTCCTTCATTGTAAGTTTATGGGATTTTTATGATGTTTAATCTTCATTTTTGCTTCATTCAGATCAGTCTGAAAAGATAAAGCAACTCGAGTCAGATCAGACTGCAGGATCTGGGCTGAGTTTTGTGTTTCTAGCTTGAAAACTCTAGGAGAAGTGTTCAGAAATTTAGTCTAAGAAGAATAAGAAGAAGCTTAAATAGCATATGAGTAACCTAATGATGATCCATTTTTGTGTTTACTGTAACTAAATATAAGTTAATAAATCAGATATTTATCTCTCATCCTGCAGCATTTGAAGATCAGCACGACTGTCACGAGCAGATATGGACAAACCACCAGTACAGAACTGAGTGTGTGGAGGACAGAGATCTGAGATCCTGAATGAGACACTGAAGAAGAGACACACAAGCACTTTATCAAGCATCTTCTTATGTTCACCAACGAGAACATAAGAAGAAATAAACCAGCTCACAGTTTGATTGACTCTCGCCTGTGACTGAAATCCAGCTCTTGGGTGACTCTCCTCTCTCTGGGAGTTTGCAGGAGTAGAAACCCTCGTCTGACTTTGAGACAGTAGAGATGATTATCTCTGTAGTTTGATTCTGGATGAGTGACCCATCTTTATAGAAACCAGCTCTGAGGTTTGGTGAGGATGTATATTGATCTAAACAGCGAAGAGTCAGAGTTTCTCCTTCAGTCACAGGATGAACAGGACCCTCCAGAATCACACCAGCTACAGAAACAGAGCAAACATCAACTGACTAATAGTAAGAATATAGTCAGACTGTAACAACAACAACAACAATAATAATAATAAATAATAATACTAATAATGTGTTATTTAAATGTGCCTTTCAAAACACTCAAGAACAAATAAATGACAATCATAAAATACAAGACAGTAATACAGTCAATTGTCATTTAGAAATAAGATTGTGTGGGTGATTGAATTGAGATCACAATCCATCTACAGTATCTATATCCAAAACATAAAATGAGGGCTTTGTGAACTGAATAAACACAGAAACACAGACTCACAGTGTACAGTGATATTAACAGGATGACTTCTCTCTCTAGAGTCAGACTGACACCAGTACACTCCAGTGTCTGATGTTCTGGTGTCTCTGATTGTACATGAAGATCCTGTTTGTGATCCTCTGTGTAATGATGAACAATCTTTCAGCCCCCATCTGTCACTGTATCTTCTCACTGTCCATCCAGTAGAGTTACTCTGGTCCTCACAGCTCAGAGAGAGAGAGACAGATGTGAAGTGTTGAGTTCTGCTGGGACTGACCATCAGAGAGACTGGAGGAGAAACACCTGAGAAGACAATCACAGATACAATTCACAAATCAAGTCATGAAACAATTGTTTC